>NC_090646.1:104761345-104950829 GCF_040937935.1 Hyperolius riggenbachi | reverse complement strand
GTTAGATATTACGGTAATGGATATCTTAAACCTACTACGGACATATTCTATCTTATGGTATACTCACCACCCTCATCTAATGTGGAAATCTGCTAGGGGTATAACATCACTGTGGAAAGAGAAGGGGAACAATGTTATAGCTTTTGTATGAATAACCAAATGATGAGCATATCACGTCACAATATGTTGAGGCCTCTAGACTCTCATTCATTCCATTTGGCTTTAGTGCATTCATCTTAAAAATCCAAAACGTCTCTCTTTCGCACAGTTTTTTGTATCTTTCACCTCGGTGGAGATTTTTGGAAATCATTTCAAGACCCATGATCCTAAGTGATTCGACTGAACTGTTGTGACACTCTTTAAAGTGTCTGGGGACAGTGTGTTTTTCAGTCCCTTCTAAAATATTGCGCTTATGTTCACCAAGTCTCTGTCTGAGTGGTCGAGTAGTTCGGCCAACGTATACTTTAGACAACCGCAAGTTAGTACATAGACCACATGATCACTCCCACATGTAATAAACTCCTTTATCTTACATATACTTTGGTTGCCATCCGCTACCTCAAACACCCTATGTTTGAAGAACTGGCAACAACCACATCTCTTTACATGACATCTATAGTTACCCACTATTGACGGAAACATACTTCGAGGTTTCTCCTTAATTCTTCTTATATTGCTCGGTGCAATGGTGTTTTTGACCGATCTTGCTTTCTTAAAAATCACCCCCGGATGGTCTGGGATTATATCCCTCAGTATGGAATCTTGCTTCAGGATTGGCCAATTTTGTGTTATAATTTTCTTTATTTTCCTGTGTGCCTCTGAAAAAGGTGTAATAAATGACACCTCAGAGTGATTTTTATCTTCCATGTTCCCCGTCTTATGGCGAGGTGGCCTAGTTCTGAATTCCTCCAGGGTAGCCTGTATTTGATCTGGTGTATACCCTTTTCTAAAAATTTGGCTCTTAATATCTCTCCCTGCTCATCATAATCGACATCGGAAGTACAATTACGTCTTAATCTGCAGAATTGGCTTCTGGGAATATTTTGAATCCATTTGGAATTATGGCAGCTTTTAGCATGCAAATAGGAGTTACCCCGCTGTGGGTTTAAAGTGAGTCTTGGAGGATATATTCCCCTTCTCATCCGGATATAATTCCAGATCTAAAAATACTATACTTTTATCTGAAACTATATGAGTGAAAGCAAGCCCAAATTCATTATCATTACACCATACAGCAAATTTCTCAAAGGTATCAATGTCCCCATCCCAAATTATTAAAATATCATCTATAAATCTTGTGTAAAATGCAATATTTTTTGCAAAGGGGTTGTTATTGGCCCATATCTGTTGTTTCTCCCAGTAGGACATGTACAGATTAGCGAAGGAGGGGGCAAACCCTGCTCCCATCGAAGTCCCGCAAGTCTGTAAATAAATCTGGTCCATAAAGCTAAAATAGTTGTGCGACAAGGCATACTGCAATAGATCGAGGATAAACTGTCCTTGGATGAAAGAGAGTGTACATTTTCAATGAGGAAGTATTGGATGGCCTCTATTCCTTTCCTCATGTGGGATGCTTGTATAGAGTGGAATTATATCGGATGAGAAGGGGAATATATCCTCCAAGACTCACTTTAAACCCACAGCGGGTAACTCCTATTTGCATGCTAAAAGCTGCCATAATTCCAAATGGGATTCAAAATATTCCCAGAAGCCAATTCTGCAGGTTAAGACGTAATTGTACTTCCGATGTCGATTATGATGAGCAGGGAGAGATATTAAGAGCCAAATTTTTAGAAAAAGGGTATACACCAGATCAAATACAGGCTACCCTGGAGGAATTCAGAACTAGGCCACCTCACCATAAGACGGGGAACATGGAAGATAAAAATCACTCTGAGGTGTCATTTATTACACCTTTTTCAGAGGCACACAGGAAAATAAAGAAAATTATAACACAAAATTGGCCAATCCTGAAGCAAGATTCCATACTGAGGGATATAATCCCAGACCATCCGGGGGTGATTTTTAAGAAAGCAAGATCGGTCAAAAACACCATTGCACCGAGCAATATAAGAAGAATTAAGGAGAAACCTCGAAGTATGTTTCCGTCAATAGTGGGTAACTATAGATGTCATGTAAAGAGATGTGGTTGTTGCCAGTTCTTCAAACATAGGGTGTTAGAGGTAGCGGATGGCAACCAAAGTATATGTAAGATAAAGGAGTTTATTACATGTGGGAGTGATCATGTGGTCTATGTACTAACTTGCGGTTGTCCTAAAGTATACGTTGGCCGAACCTACTCGACCACTCAGACAGAGACTTGGTGAACATAAGCGCAATATTTTAGAAGGGACTGAAAAACACACTGTCCCCAGACACTTTAAAGAGTGTCACAACAGTTCAGTCGAATCACTTAGGATCATGGGTCCTTGAAATGATTTCCCAAAAATCTCCACCGAGGTGAAAGATACAAAAAACTGTGCGAAAGAGAGACGTTTTGGATTTTTAAGATGAATGCACTAAAACCAAATGGAATGAATGAGAGTCTAGAGGCCTCAACATATTTGTGACGTGATATGCTCATCATTTGGTTATTCATACAAAAGCTATAACATTGTTCCCCTTCTCTTTCCACAGTGATGTTATACCCCCTAGCAGATTTCCACATTAGATGAGGGTGGTGAGTATACCATAAGATAGAATATGTCCGTAGTAGGTTTAAGATATCCATTACCGTATATCTAACCTCCCTCTCCCCCAACCTTGGTATTGTTCTCCGTTCTCCCGCCCCCCCCACAAACAACATGGAGCCTAAGCGAACCCTTGATAAGAAATTTTTGGGTTTCCATTTCAGTGTAATGATCAATAGTAACATATATCAGTTTCATGTACTAGGCAGAGCTTTGCATAGTAGCATGCCATGCCATAACTTTGGTCTTGGTGAGACAATATGGGTCTCCTAATGCATCCCTGTTAAAAATCCTGATAGGGCACATACCGTGCATCATGTAGGAATGATGCACAAAAATCCCAGTCCAATTGAAGCGTCCTGTTCCATCCTCCCCAATACCAAATCCCTTTCCCCTTTCCCTTCTCCTTCCCCTCCCTCCCCCCCCCCCCCCCCTGCCCCTTACCCCACTGGAAGGTTTATTAACCATGTATTTACAGTACACTCACCCAGATATCCCATTATTTAAACTGGGAATATAGGTTTTCTGTAAGGTCTATAGATGCATCATATAATTATTACCAGGGTCCTGAAACTACATGCTGTAGAGTTGTGCTAGGTTACCAAGAGTTCCAATCACAGCAGGGGTTTTATGTATAGAAATGAGCAATTCACATATAGAAATAAAATCTTTTGTTAGGCTGTTTAAACTTTTGATTACAGCCGGGGGGGTTTTTGTACATAAATAAAATCTTATAACAATGTTATTTTAATAAGCCCTACAGCGCGCTGTGAGCCGGCGCATCACGTTCCACTTTTTTATCCACCCCCCCCCCCCCTTTTTTATCATCCCCTGTTTTTTAAATCCCCCTTAATTTTTAACTTTTCCCTCAACTGTTTGTATAATTATATTTACATTTTTTAACCAAAGACAATTCATTTTTGAGAATGTTTTTCTATTGTATAAGTCCTTTTATTTTATGCGCAAGAAGCCTAATACCAGGTGTACTGAAATAATACTGTACACATTTAATTGTCCATTTGTCAATAAAGTTTTTCAAATCTACAAGCGTTCCACCCACGTAGCCATGACTACGGCCGTTGAGGATGGATTTAACAAGCGTGCAGTGCGTATAGTCGTCATCTGACGAAGGCGCAGAGCGCCGAAACGCGTAATGACGCTATACGCACGCTAACTGACAGCCACGCCCACACCCATTGCGAGACGGCCATCCCGGACATCGGAGAACGCGCTGCCGGCCACAGCGCGTTGTTGCCCATCTGCATGCGGGTTAGCGGTGGACTGTGCCGCTGAATAAGCGAGTTGTTTTACTGGATCTTGTAAGTAGATCTTTTTAAGTTGCGATTAAACTTTCTTTTGGTAATGCACAATGGAGCGCTTCATTTTCTTCTAGACTTATCTGTCTTACCCTCTAGACCATGAACCACACTACATGGTAGTAGGTATCTGTCTTACCCCCTAGACCATCAACCACACTCAGGGCCGGGCCGAGGCAGAGGCTGGAGAGGCTCCAGCCTCAGGGCGCAGTGTAGGAGGGGGTGCACAATTCATTCAGCTGTCATTCCCAATTGTGTTTGAAGCAGAAAGAAATAAGAAAAGGTGATACATGGCAGCGACTGCAAGCCAGATAAGTAGCGATTAAGGTGTTGGGGGCCCTGGGGCACCTCTTAGTGTAATAGCAATCAGTGTGTGATGGCTGGGGTGGGAGGGATGGGGGGGGCGCACTTTGCTGTCTCAGCCTTGGGTGCTGAAGGACCTTGTCCCACCTCTACATGCTAAAGCTGGCCTAGCATGTACCATACTACCATTATGATCAATTCAATAGATATGCTATGGTATATAAGCATGCTTTTCAAAAAGTACAAATCCTTAATCATGCTAATTTTTCTATTGAATTGATCATAATGGTAGTATGGTTTATGCTAGGACAGCTTTCCCATGTAGTGTGGTTCATGGTCTAGAGGTTAAGACAGCTACCTACTACACACTGCATCCTGGGTTCAAATCCCAGCTATGGTATATAAGCATGGTTTTCAAAAAGTACAAATCCTTAAGCATGCTACTTTTTCTATTGAATTGATCATAATGGTAGTATGGTTTATGCTAGGACAGCTTTCCCATGTAGTGTGGTTCATGGTCTAGAGGTTAAGACAGCTACCTACTACACACTGCATCCTGGGTTCAAATCCCAGCTATGGTATATAAGCATGCTTTTCAAAAAGTACCAATCCTTAATCATGCTACTTTTTCTATTGAATTGATCATAATGGTAGTATGGTTTATGCTAGGACAGCTTTACCATGTAGTGTGGTTCATGGTCTAGAGGTTAAGACAGATACCTACTACACACTGCATCCTGGGTTCAAATCCCAGCTATGGTGTATAAGCATGCTTTTCAAAAAGTACCAATCTTTAATCATGCTACTTTTTCTATTGAATTGATCATAATGGTAGTATGGTTTATGCTAGGACAGCTTTATCATGTAGTGTGGTTCATGGTCTAGAGGTTAAGACAGATACCTACTACACACTGTGTCCTGGGTTCAAATCCCAGCTATGGTATATAAGTTGTTTTGAAAATCTGCAATTCCCTACTGGATGATATAAGAGGATGGATGGATGGATGGGAGGAAGAGGAAGAGATTTTAAAAATTTTCCGACGGAATTCCGTATACCTCGGAATTCCGCGGAACAGCTCAGGAATTCCGTCGGAATGAAACGGTAGCGGAATTTCGGTAGTGGCGGTATGCGGAATTACCGCGGAATCGGAAATTGGCTCTCCCGACCATGCCTGATTTATATTATCTAGCCGCTCAGTTAACATATATTCAGAAATGGATGAGTGCAGATAGAGAAGATGCATCTATGAACCTGGAGGCTGACATTGCCACATCATACGAAGCTTTAAATGGGAACTGAAGAGAGAGGTATATGGAGGCTGTCATGTTTATTTCCTTTTAGACAATACCAGTTGCCTGGCAGCCCTGCTGATCCTCTGCCTCTAATACTATTAGCCATAGCCCCTGAACAAGAATGCAGCCGATCAGGTGTTTAAGTGGTTCAGACTTATAAGTCTGATCTGACAAGGCTAGCTGCATGCTTGTTTCTGGTTTTAATCAGATACTACTGCAGAGAAATAGACCAGCAGGGCTGCCAGGCAACTGGTATTGATTAAAAGGAAATAAACATGACAGCCTCCATATACCTCTCTCTTCAGTTCCCCTTTAAGTAATGTAATCTACAGGGGAATAGCCCCTCGCAATGAAGGCTCTACTCTTATTAATTCATCAGTTAAAATTTATCGTGCAGCATCTAAGTTGTTCCCCCAATCAGATAATATCATCTCCCCCAGTACTCCTCTCTGGGTGAATCCGAGACTCCCTGAGCTTTTAAAACTTGATAGTTATCAGTTCTGGGTTAGATATGGGATAAAATATGTTAACCATATTTTTGTAGATGGAAGCTTTAAATCATTTGCTACATTTAAATCAGAATGTGGCCTACCAAGACACTCACTGTTCTATTATTTCCAGCTTAGGGATGCTGTACGGGCACAATGGGGTTTATCTGGGGTACGTGTTGACCCCTCAGAGTTGGAGCGGATGGTACTGAATAAAGATCAGACCAAGCAAATTTCGAGATATTATGCTATTCTAACACAAAAATATGTTTTTCACAGATATGAAAAAGCTAAATTAAAATGGCAGACCGAATTTTGCACATTCTCGGAAGCAGAGTGGTCAGAATTTGAGTCACATTATATCTCCACAGTTATAAGTGCTAATGATAAACTAATCCAAATAAAATGGTTCCATCAGACGTACTACACCCCTGCTAGACTATCTAAAATGAGCCGTGACGGAAGCTCAGCTTGTTATAAATGTGGGCTCCTGGGGGCAGATTTTATACATTGTACTTGGAACTGCTTTCTAGTCCAGGAGTTTTGGAAATCTATAACACAGCTCTAGGCCAGGGTGATGCAACGTCCGGTTGATCTGTCTTTTAAGGCTGCTATGTTAGGTATTATTGATAACGCCACGTGTAACAAATATAAGCAGGTATTTCTCAGGTTAGCCTTTTTTATGCTAGAAAATCCCTACTACTAAAGTGGAAAACACCTAACCTTCCTTCGATAGATGATTTTAAATCTCTGATCAATCAGAATTTACCTCTGTATAATCTATAAACCAAACAAGAGGCCATCCGCCAAAATTTGAAAAGGTTTGGAATCTATGGACTGAGAACTGTGACACTGTCAATCCGGATCTGGACATTACAATTAGTGTTTCGGATCTATATCTGTAAGGTTTAAATTCTTTTATTGCAATTCCATAGGAATTGAGGATATGAAGTAAAACTTTTGTACAACTATGTGTGTAGCGATGCCTATAAGTGTGATATTTGCCAGATGTAATGGTAGGGGTCCTGGGAGTTTAGGGAGGGGGGAGGGGTCCATGGGGTGGAGAAGGGATTATATACTGGGGAATGTTTATATTTTCTGTATTTGTAAAAAACCAAATGCTGCACCAGTTTACCCTGCTGCTTGTCACGATTGTGGAACTTTCCCCGTGATCAGCGCACAACGCGTGCGCTGACACGGCGGAGATCCTCCACAAGCGTATAATTTGCAGGAACCCAGCAAAAGGTGCTACGCACCTGTAGAGGGAAATTCCTGTCGGCAGATGGCGCTGGGGAGTGCAGAGGAACCAATCCTCTGTACCTCCACAAGTGCCAGACAGGAATTGTACGAAGCGCAGAATGCAATCGCAAGAGAGGCGATAGTGAATGAGATTGAGCAAAAGGGATAGGTTGTATGTGTGTGCGCCAATCCAGTCGCCACTCCGCGACCACGCACACACAACAGCAGATACGAAATAGGAACGCGATCGTGAGAGGTGCGATCGCGAGACGTGACACAAGGCAGAACAGAATAGAATACAAGGGTAGCAAAGGCACAGCAAATACAATAAGGAGATACGGAAAACAACAACCGCTAGCTAACCGCGAACACCGCACTCATTCGCAACAGTGCAAGCGGTTATGCGCGATCTCCACGTGATAAGCACAATAGAGACAAGCACGCCTAACTAACCATAAACAGACAAACATGAAACAGGGGACGTGAGCGCTTGCTTAACGGTTACCTCACCGAGCCTGTAGCAAGCGCAGCGGACAAGACAGACACACGAAAAACAAGAACTAGGCAGGAAGGATCCACCGCTCTTCCGCCAGAGCAAGTGTGATCCAAGCAGGAACATAGATCAGAAAGATCCACAGCCGCTAACGCTAGCGGCTAGTGCGATCTCAGCAAGACAGAACGATTCGCTATCAACCGCCGTTGGTGACAGCGCAATCGCGACCGACAAGACAGAACAGAAGGATCCCCAGCGCTCGCACAAAGTAGCTAGCGCGATCCCAGGAAACAGAACAGAAGGATCCCCAGCGCTAGCACAAAGTAGCTAGCGCGATCCCAGGAAACAGAACAGAAGAGATAGCTGGTGGCAACCGCTGCACCAGCTATACTCCAAGAACATAGATCAGAACCATTTCCTGTCAACCACCATAGGGACAGGACAATGGCAAACAGGCAAGACAAGACAGAACAGGCAATACAGATAATACAACCTGACTGGGCTAGAAGGGGAGCCAAAAGCAACCCCCAGGAATTAACTATACTAGATAGCAATGGCTGACACTCCAGCAGTGTCCATCAGGAACTGAGCAAGGAAGGGAAATGACCAGCAAAGCATTCTGGGAAACATAAAGCTCTTATAGTGCCAGTCATCAAAGAAGGCAGGTAGAGGATTTGCATAACGAATGTATGCAAATTCCCCAGCAAGAGAACAGAACAGAAACTTGCAATGAAAAGACAGGTCTCTGTTCCAGAGACCTGCAGCCCACAGACTAGAGGAATGGACAAACAGCTGTCTGCCTGTGCAGCCAGCTGAGCGGATCATCACAGTACCCCCCCTTCTAGGGATGGATTCCAGACATCCCTCAAGACTGGTAACATCACAAAACTCTAACTGAAGACTCATGAAGGTCAGGACAGCCCGACAAGGCCCAATTCCAGAGTCAGTCCATCCGAAACCGACCTCATCGGAAGCAGAAGCCACCGAAACATGCCCATCAGCACAAGTCTCAGCGTAACACCCATCAGGACTGTGGACACCAGAGAAGAAGCCATCGACACCCTCCAGACAATACCCACCACCTTCCAAGGAGCGTCCAAGAATACCAAACCTGCCGCAATACCTGTTCGAAGTGTCCCTTACAACACCAAAGCCATTGCTGATCGTATTCAGGGCACCAAGCAAAACCTTTCCCGGAATCTCCCAGAACGCCTTGAAGCTCCGCAGAGATCCAAAGAAGCCAGAACGCTCACCAGGCTCACATGGAGAACCACCAAGAACCCCTATGGAACCTATGATCATTCCAGACTCAAAATTAGCAGGACACCCATCAAGATCAGGACTTTCAGGGACCACTTCTGGGCATGCAAGCAGGCAGGCTATATCAGAACATGTCTCCACTGAGGAAGCATCTGAGTACGCTGGTAACCGAGGCACCCTTGGGCTTTCTGGGTCACAGAGCACATCGGGGTACACTAGTACAGGAGAAACCTCAGGACATGTCGGGGAACTGCCAACCTCAGAGTCCGACACGACAAGACCAAAACCAGTACCGGGCAGAAAATCATCACGAGTAAAGGTCACAGGTACTGGTCTTTCAAAAGAAGACTCAAATTCAGAATTTTCTGTAACTGTAATATCATCATTGACTACACATGAATGAAGCTCCACAAGAGCTGCAAAAGTAGTCAGCAAGGCAGCAATGCCTACTGAAGTGGGCAACACCTCAGAAGGACCTGGGGGGCAGGAGACATCTCCTTCAAGTTCTGCACCCTTTGGGAGGAACTCGGAGACCTTCAGATCATCAAACAAGACCTCAGGAACATCATTTTTCAAGTTGTCTAAGAAGGATTCTGTACTATCCATGTTACAGGGCAAAACTGGAACTTTACTTTGAGAACAGGGCAGATGTCCCAGGGAAGGTTCCACCATAAACTGAGACTGAATTTCATCATCATGAGTGGAACGTACAGGAATATTCACTGGACCACACACTGACTCCCTAACTTTAATCTCGCTGCACCCAGAACTCTGCGTAGTAATCAAACTAGCTTGCAACTCCAAAACTGCAGAAAGACAGGTAAAAATAGCAGCAATACCTAGACGAGCCTCTAGGGGCAGGGCAGGAGATATTGTACAAGGCAATATTGACTCATCCAGAGTACTGGGTGGAGAGTCAATACTTTCTTCAGAATCAGACTCGCAAATGTCAATGCAAGTGGACATCATGCCTTCATTCATGGTACAGGGCAGGTTCAGAGAAAGCTTCTCTGGACAAGGCAAAGAAGCTTCAGCATCAGATTCGCAAAACCGAAGCACTGTCTCACTCTTAGATTCGGCTAACAAGGTCGAATCCGAGGAGTCAGAACGCAAAATTTGCAGATCCATGATCGCTTTAGGTTGCGAAACTGACGCTTCCATATCGCAAACCTCCGCGATCTGCGGAGCAGACTGCAAGGCATCTAGGACAGAAACACTGGAGCAACTGTCATCAGGCAACAGGCCTGCACAGGTGCAAACAGAATAAGACATAGATTCATTTGCAAAAGAAGTGGCGACAACAACAGGAGAAACTTTATTAGACACATCAATAATTTTCTTAAAGTTGCATAACTTAGGAATTTTCCCCATGGCAGGCTCACAAACGGACGATCTTAGAGATCCTGAGGGAAAAAATCTGTCTTCCTTAGACACAGGACCACACAGACCTTTTGCAGCCATACGTGCGGTGGCGACATCAGACCGCACTGGTTCAACTTCCACACAAGCAACTGCTCTGAACGACTTGCACTCAGACTTCAAACACTCAGTTGCTTTGGGAAAGGGAATGCATTCAAAACTAAGGGCCCGTTTCCACTCTCGCGGAAACGGCCGCGAATCCGCAGAGTTTCCCCGCAGGCAAATCGCGCGGGGAAACTCTGCCATAGGGGACAACGGCGCCGCCGGCCGAATCGCTTGCAGTAGCGATTCGGCCGGAAACCCCCACAGAATTCGCGGCGGAGGCTGCGATTCCCATAGCCGTGCATGGCACGGCTGATGGGAATCGCCTGCGATCCCGCCCACCCGCTCAGTGCCGGCGTGCGTCTACGAGACGCACGCCGCACTAGTGGAAACGAGCCCTCACTTTCTTTAAATCCAGAGGATTGGAACAATCGTCCGCTGACAATGTGTTTTTAGCAGATTGAAGCGCATGTAGTTCATCCAAAATCATTCTCCACACGTCAAACAGCGGAGTCACAAAGTCAGAGATACATTCACCAGTCTTGATTAAAGTGCACGCAGACTCAATGCACGCATACAAAACTGCTTCGTTTTTAGAACGGTATTGATTGCAAAACGATCTCCAATCACATTCCAATTCATAGACCAGGAGCTCGATCTCCCATTTCTCAAACGGGGGCTCCCATGCACACTTAACAAAGGATGAACAATCATAGTGCGCACAGTCTACAGATGGAACTGGAGCAGGAACAGAACGGGAATCTTTTACCTCTTTATTGGGATCAATTAATTGGTGTGTGTGTAATTCATCCAAAATGATCTGCCACACATACATCACCAGATCCACAACACACTTGTCACATTCATCAGAATCAATCAAAAGGCACACAGAGTCAAGACAATCGTTCAGGACATCCACGCTTTTTGCGATGTAAAAATCGCAAAAGGCTTTCCAATCCAAATCAAATTCCTCCACCAAGGCCCCGATTTCCCATGAGGCAAATGGCGGTTCGAACAACCCAGTATCTAAATAATCTCCATATGGGTGGGGATCAGGAACGAGTACAGATTTTTTGACTGCTTTAATATAGTGTGCGATCCTACCTATAGCAGGATCCACATAAGCTTTGGATTGGGGCAAAAAACCTGGAAACTGATCAGCAGATGCATTATAAACATCATTATCATCATGCATGGTTTTGCCCATTTCAGACTTGACAGAAATAACCTCTCTATCTGTGGTTGCCATGGGCAACGGATCTTTCCGCTGGGAAGCCTTCCTAGATCTTTTACGTTTAGACTTAGAGGCTTTGGATGGCTGCTTTATGGATGAAAGAGTAGATGGAACAGCTGATTGAGCTGCTGACAACAACTCATTAAGGGGGTATGGTAATTGAGGTAATCTCAGCCAATTGTGAATTAAAAAGGCCAAGAATTCCAGGGGTCTTTGACTCAGGGTGGTATGATCTAACACATCATAACCCCACATTGACATTTCGCCCCCCAACAGAATGTAGACCATTTGGGGGGCCCAGATAGACACTGGGGTGCATTGGAATTCAGGGTTCGCTAACAGTTTCGTACACTCAGACAAAAATTCGTCTGCTGATTCAGGTTCAAGTTTTTTAAATCTCTTAAAGGTACAAGAGCCATATTCGACAAAATCGTACAAATCGGAAATTCCGTCTACACTGGGGTTTTGGGTTAGGCTGGTCATTCTGTCACGATTGTGGAACTTTCCCCGTGATCAGCGCACAACGCGTGCGCTGACACGGCGGAGATCCTCCACAAGCGTATAATTTGCAGGAACCCAGCAAAAGGTGCTACGCACCTGTAGAGGGAAATTCCTGTCGGCAGATGGCGCTGGGGAGTGCAGAGGAACCAATCCTCTGTACCTCCACAAGTGCCAGACAGGAATTGTACGAAGCGCAGAATGCAATCGCAAGAGAGGCGATAGTGAATGAGATTGAGCAAAAGGGATAGGTTGTATGTGTGTGCGCCAATCCAGTCGCCACTCCGCGACCACGCACACACAACAGCAGATACGAAATAGGAACGCGATCGTGAGAGGTGCGATCGCGAGACGTGACACAAGGCAGAACAGAATAGAATACAAGGGTAGCAAAGGCACAGCAAATACAATAAGGAGATACGGAAAACAACAACCGCTAGCTAACTGCGAACACCGCACTCATTCGCAACAGTGCAAGCGGTTATGCGCGATCTCCACGTGATAAGCACAATAGAGACAAGCACGCCTAACTAACCATAAACAGACAAACATGAAACAGGGGACGTGAGCGCTTGCTTAACGGTTACCTCACCGAGCCTGTAGCAAGCGCAGCGGACAAGACAGACACACGAAAAACAAGAACTAGGCAGGAAGGATCCACCGCTCTTCCGCCAGAGCAAGTGTGATCCAAGCAGGAACATAGATCAGAAAGATCCACAGCCGCTAACGCTAGCGGCTAGTGCGATCTCAGCAAGACAGAACGATTCGCTATCAACCGCCGTTGGTGACAGCGCAATCGCGACCGACAAGACAGAACAGAAGGATCCCCAGCGCTCGCACAAAGTAGCTAGCGCGATCCCAGGAAACAGAACAGAAGGATCCCCAGCGCTAGCACAAAGTAGCTAGCGCGATCCCAGGAAACAGAACAGAAGAGATAGCTGGTAGCAACCGCTGCACCAGCTATACTCCAAGAACATAGATCAGAACCATTTCCTGTCAACCACCATAGGGACAGGACAATGGCAAACAGGCAAGACAAGACAGAACAGGCAATACAGATAATACAACCTGACTGGGCTAGAAGGGGAGCCAAAAGCAACCCCCAGGAATTAACTATACTAGATAGCAATGGCTGACACTCCAGCAGTGTCCATCAGGAACTGAGCAAGGAAGGGAAATGACCAGCAAAGCATTCTGGGAAACATAAAGCTCTTATAGTGCCAGTCATCAAAGAAGGCAGGTAGAGGATTTGCATAACGAATGTATGCAAATTCCCCAGCAAGAGAACAGAACAGAAACTTGCAATGAAAAGACAGGTCTCTTTTCCAGAGACCTGCAGCCCACAGACTAGAGGAATGGACAAACAGCTGTCTGCCTGTGCAGCCAGCTGAGCGGATCATCACACTGCTTTGGTGCCCTTGCTCCTGTGGTGCCCTAGGCCATGGCCTAGGCGGCCTAGGCCTAAATCCGGCCCTGTGCATATGCATAGGTTAGGATTTAGTTAGTGTTAGGTCCCCTCCCATAGGGGGATGACTTCTCCGCAGTGGGAGGGACGAGTACTTAACAAGTTGCATGCAAGCTGTTACAGGAAACCAACATCCTCCAGTGGTAGACAGGTTATGTGTATGCTAGGTGTGTATTTTATCCCACAAGTGGGGCTTGCACTCTCTTGCAGGTAGGCACTTATCTGTTTTTAAATAGCGCTGTTCATTTCTTTGCTATGTTCTATATTTTTCTCACTTCAAGTTACCTTGAAGAAAGTCTCAACTTGGAATACATTTCTTTTTGATTCCAAACATGGTTTATACTCTGGATTAAATTATTTTCTTTGAATATTTAACACATCCTCTTCCACTTTTCATTGTTTACTTTTTTATTTTGTTATACTTCTTTAATCCTACTTCTTTTAGCGTTATCTATCAAATTCCTTCTTCTGTTTTATTTCTTCCTATTTACCTTGTCATTCCTTTTTAATATACCCTTCTTACTTCCTTCTTTATACTCAACTCTCATCACCAACACCTTACTTCATACTTCATCACTTTTCTCTTCTTTCTTTGATCAATTTATTTACTTTCTTAATCAACCACCTTTTTATATACCACTTTCATTACTTTTTTCTCTTTCTTTTTCATTTTCCTATTCCATTTCTTTCTTCCAATTGTTGTGCAGCAAGCAAAAAAGACACATTTAGTGAAATAGCATATTAGGGCCGGTTCACATTACAAAACGCGGACGGCCACTCATGCGGAACGCAACGCGTACGAACGCATGCCATTTGCTTTGTATGCGTTGCGTGGCTGATCCCATCACTGAAAAGTGAATGGGACAGCCGCGCGTGCAGCATGCGTTCCCGGACCGCACAGGTCCGGAACGCATGCAGTGTGAACATCAGACAGCGCACTCTATGCACTGTCTGATGTCGTGCATGTCGGGCCACCCGCACGCGTTTCCAAAACGCGGCTGGAAACGCGTGCAGTCTGAACGGGCTCTGCTTTATTAATGTTGCCTCATGCAGTAAAACCAATAGAACCCAAAGGATTTTGTTTTTGTTTTGTTTTTTTTGGTTCGATATATTTTATTTAAGGTTTTTTTATTTAAATTGACAATACAAAAGTATGATTCAGAGAACATGTCAAGAACATGATGTACAGTGAACCGTAACAATAGCAGTTGCAGTTATAGCTCAAGAAAAGCACATGATGCTTGTTTATACAATATACTGTCATATGGGTAACACAATCTCAATAAGGTTGAACAAGTCTAACATTGCCTTAGCTTCCCCTATAAACTGTGCAGGCTAACAACTACCAGAAAACATACTTTAACAACACTCTAGCCCTTTCCTCCACCCTACATCTTAAAGTAGGGACAATGTTTGTATAATCTCAAATCTAATCACTAGCCGATATCACCTTTCCCATGAGAAAGCTTTTCATTTTCATAAACTGATCATCGGGGGCTCTGCATGGCTGATATTGTGGTGAAACCCCTCCCACAGGGTGATGCCAGCACCTAGGTACTGACATCCCTCTGTGGGAGCCTCGCTGCATTGTGGGAAATAACAGCTGTTTCCAACTGCCAAAAAATGGAGCATCTTCTTCCAGAGACATTACCTGGCAGCAGTAAAGATAAAGCAGTTGCCATGTGATAAATGTCAGAATGTAAATCAGGGAGAGAAAAGATTTTAGTTGCGTGTGGTCCGGTATTATTCATGGAGAGAATCCGAAGACAGAACAACAAAAGTTGTTTAGGTGATACCTTTAATGACTAACTGTACAAGATTTCTTTGCAAGCTTTCGAAACTTTAAGTTTCTTCTTCAGGCATGTTTCAGAGCTGTATCAAAACCATGCAAAGGAATCTTGTACAGTTCGTCATTAAAGGTATCACCTAAAAAAGATTTGACAATAGGCAAACACTGACTAAATCATTTAGAAATAATTATTGTAAAAATGTTGCACTTTTTTTCATTACGTTATTTTCACTGCAATTCCTCTTTAAAATATTTGAAGACTTGTTTCTACCCAGAATCATCTTAGCAAATATGGACCTGACGCATGAATGTACAGTAATAGTGTGATATGGAATATTTGTTAAAGCAAATCTGTAGCAAAAATAAACGTAAGACATAATGAACTGTATGTGTCGTACAGATAATAAATAGAACATTAGTAGCAAAGAAAAGAGTCTCTATCGTTAACTGAACAGTAAAAAAAAAACAAGAAAAAACGTGAGTTGTTATCTATGCAAAAGAACTTCTCTGAGTTAGTGGACTAACTTAGTCAAACTCAGTCCTGTTTTATGAAAAGCTTAAACAGCCAAGTGAGAGAAAGCTTGAGATAAGGTTTTACTGCAGGAAAGTTCAAAGGGTCATTAGCTCTGCTTTGGTTTACAGCTTAACTAGTTAACCACTAAGGGTTTTTCCCCTTAAAGGGATACTGTAGGGGGGTCGGGGGAAAATGAGTTGAACTTACCCGGGGCTTCTAATGGTCCCCCGCAGACATCCTGTGTTGGCGCAGCCACTCCCCAATGCTCCGGCCCCGCCTCCAGTTCACTTCTGGAATTTCAGACTTTAAAGTCTGAAAACCACTGCGCCTGCGTTGCCGTGTCCTCACTCCCGCTGATGGCACCAGGAGCGTACTGCGCAGGCCCAGTATGGTCTGACTTTAAAGTCTGAAATTCCAGAAGTGAACCGGAGGCGGGGCCGGAGCATCGGTGAGTGGCTGCGCGGGCACAGGATGCCTGCGGGGGACCATTAGAAGCCCCGGGTAACTTCAACTAATTTTCCCCCGACCCCCCTACAGTATCCCTTTAAAGGACAGGTCTGGGGTTTGCCTGTGCAGAATGCTCCCAGTCACAGCAGCGCAACTGCGAGTGGCATGGAGACGCAGAAGATGCCGGGCTTCTGCAACGGAGGGGACCCCAGGACACCGGCTGTGAGTGGAGCTAAGGCGAGGGACAGATAGGATGCCAGGGGCTGGAGGAAGCCCCAGGTAAGTAGATTTTGTTTTTGTTTTTTTAACCCTGGACCTATTCGTTAAAGCGGTCTGAACTCAGAATTTCTTCTTTGCTCTAAAAGATTCCTTACAGCCTTAAAGAAAACCTGAACTGAAATTAAAAGTCAAAATAACCATTCACAAGTCATACTTACCTTCCATGTAGTCTACTCTTCAGTGTCTTTCTCCTGTCCCGCGTCCTGTTTGTTCACTGTGATCAAGAGAATTTTCCGTCTTCCATTTTGAAAATGGCCATTACCCATAACAGCTTTCTGGTCAGCACACAGTTAAACTGTAACATCGCCCACTTGAGCCATAGGGAAACATGGACATTACCTGGTACATCAGTTTTCCTCTCAGCTATAACTGGCAGCAACTGATATTTTATTGACAGCAACTGATATATTTCAGATCTGACAAAATATTGTCAGAACTGGAAGGGATTATTGTCAGAAGAAAATGGTGAGCTTCTGAGAGGAACTGATGGCAAGGTAACTATGTAATGTTCATTTGAAGTTACCTCATGTATTTATTTTAAATATTTTTACTCAGTACAGGTTCTCTTTAAGCCTACTAGCACAAACAAACATTATAGCAGAACAGCATTCAAACAGTTAAGCACAGCACTTTGTCCTGCCATGGAGAGCCCCTTCAGCTTAGTATCCCATTCAAAGTAAAGATAACAGTATCTTTTGTTTACATTATGCAGTTGTTACATTTTATGTAACAACTGAAAAGTAGCTCTCTGTGCTTCAAGCATACACAGTTCAGAACAGCTCACTAGAAGATTGTAATATATAGTAAAAACCAGCTTGAATAAATGGAATGGCTACTTTCAGAGCAGATAAACTGCACTTTAGAAACGTGTAAGTTGTAAACAGACAATATCACTTGGGCACAAAAGCGAATATAATAACTGTATGGGTAATAAAAAGTAGAAAAACACATGCAAAACGCTCCACTCTTTTATTCGCCAATAACTTTACCAGTACTTATCACAACAAAATCATCTATATAATTTTTTTTTTCGCCACAAATTAGGCTTTCTTTGGGTGGTACATTTTGCTAAGAATTATTTTATTCTAAATGCATTTTAATGGGAATAATAAGAAAAAAATTGAAAAAAACATTCGTTTTCAGTCATTATAATTTTAAAACAATAAATGCTACTGTAATTAAAACCAATGTATTTTATTTGCCCATTTGTCCCAGTTATTACACCGTTAAATATATGTCCCTATCACAATGTATGGCAACAATATTTTTGGGAAAATAAAGGTGTAGTTTTTCAGTTTTGCGCATCACTATTTACAACCCATTATTTACAAAAATAATTCCCTCGTGACGTACATATTAAAAAAAGTCGAGTTCCTAAGGTAACTATTTATGTAATTTTTTTTATACGCAAATGTTTTATTTTGGTAACTGGAAAAGCGGGGGAAGTAAGGGGTTAATTTTAATGGGAGAGGTATGTATTTTTATGTAAGTAATGTATGTAGGTGTGATCTTACTATTTGGCCACTAGATCCTCCCCCCCAGTTTAATTCTCCTGTGTAATGTGAACACGGGAGGAAGCAGTGTGTGCATGTTTTACTTTATCTATGACCACAGCATTTCATTGATGGCAGTGGTCACTGATCACAGGCACTTAGATTGGTGAATGGGAATTGTGTTTCCATTCACTGATCTGTGCCCTAATGGGCGGCGACAAGAAGGCGCACGGGAGCATGCGCAGTGGCGGTGGCATCGGTAGAGGAATAGCTATGTCCCTGGGACTTCTGATGAATTCCTGCAGGACGTAGATATACTGCATGCAGTGCAGTAACTGGTTAAAGTGACACTTAAGTAAAAAAAAATGAGTTTTACTCACCTGGGGCTTTCCTCAGCCCCTGCAGCTGATCGGTGCCCTCGCCGTGTCCATCCGATCCTCCTGTCCCCGCCGGCGGCCACTTCCGGATTCGCCGTCACTGGCCATCAGGCTGGGAACGCGAGTGATTCTTCGTGTTCCCAGCCACAATATCTCCCCCTATGCTGCTATTGCGGCCTTCCTTGCCGCAAGCGATATTGTGGCTGGGAACGCGAAGAATCACTCGCGTTCCCAGCCCGATGGCCGGTGACGGCGAAACCGGAAGTGGCCGCCGGCGGGGACCAGGAGGATCGGAGGGACACGGCGAGGGCACCGATCAGCTGCAGGGGGCTGAGGAAAGCCCCAGGTGAGTAAAACTCATTTTTTTTTTTAGACTTAAAGAGAATCTGTATTGTTAAAATCGCACAAAAGTAAACATACCAGTGTGTTAGGGGACATCTCCTATTACCCTCTGTCACAATTTCGCCGCTCCCCGCCGCATTAAAAGTAGTCAAAAACAGTTTTAAAAAGTTTGTTTATAAACAAACAAAATGGCCACCAAAACAGGAAGTAGATTGATGTACAGTATGTCCACACATAGAAAATACATCCATACAAAAGCAGGCTGTATACAGCTTTCCTTTTGAATCTCAAAAGATCATTTGTGTGTTTACCTTCTGTCCCCTTCTTCTCTCATGCACTGAACATTACAGGCTTCCTGCAGACAGCTCTGCCTGTGTTTGTGTTTGTAATCCCTCAGTATGTGTCAGCCAGCTACTTTCACAGCCTAACAAAGGAGGATTTTTATCCAGCTCTCTTCTATCACTGATAAGATAGCAGAGAAGCTTCTGGCTTATGTAAATAAAACACACACTGGAGTGTGCATAGAGGAACAGACCAGCACGGAAGAGTTGGCAGCCTTCCAGACACAGGCCGACAAGTCTGACAGGGGAAAGATACATTGATTTATTACAGAGACTGTCATAGTACAAAGTGCTGCAGTGAGCCAGAACACATTAGAATAGGTTTAGGAACTTGTAGGATGGTAGAAAAAACGTTGTAATTTTTGTTACAGAGTCACTTTAAGGTTACCTTTAAAGTACAGAATGTGGATTCTATAAACTGCAACTGTAAAAGTCTGATGCAATGTTATACTTAGCTGTACAGCTGAAAATAAAAATATAAGACACTTTTCTTTGCTACTAATTTTCGATTTATTATCCGTACTACACATACAATTCATATTATCACATCATTCACTTGTTTTTATCATTGAGGTTCATACTTCCTACCAAAAATATTCAAGAATAGTGTTGGTGTTCGCATTTTGGCTATTGAAATTCAGAAACACATTCACGTGAAGCGCAACATGAAGCACAAATAAGTGAAATCCCCCTGACTGTATCAACTTGTCTGGATGCTGTAATTTTACTATTTGGCCACTAGATGCCCCTCCAGCTTAATTCATCCTGTGTAATGTGACATTGACGCCAGTGGTCATTGATCACAGGCACTTAGATCTTAAAGCGGATCCGAGATGTAAAAACTAACTATAAAGGCCCATACACACGTCGGATTTGCGCGAACGACGGGTCGTTTGAACGTTCCGTCGTTCGCACGTTTCCGCATGAAATCCGGCGTGTGTACAGACTATCGTTCGGGAGATAAGACTGGTTACCAGCAATCCGCCCGGCGGATCGTTGGTAACCAGTCTTATCTCCCGAACGATAGTCTGTACACACGCCGGATTTCATGCGGAAACGTGCGAACGACGGAACGTTCAAACGACCCGTCGTTCGCGCAAATCCGACGTGTGTATGGGACTATGGGCCTTTACAAGTAACTTGTCTATATATCTTATCTAAAGTTTAGATAGTTTACACAGCAAATAGCTGCAAACAGCTTTAATAGAAAATGATTATTTCTTCCTGTGATACAATGACAGCAGCCATGTTGTTTGTAAACATTACACAGAGGCAGGCTTATCTGTACCTTGATCACTAAGCCTGTGAAAAAAACCTAATCCCCCCTCCTCCCCTCTGCCTCTGAAATCAATGGCTAGTAACACCTCCTCCTCCTCCTGCCCAGACTGAGCTCCCATGAGCCCTTGCTACTGCCAAGGCTCTCTGTAAACCTGTGGGCGTGGTTTATTTAGTTTATAGGGAATTAGAGTGTTAAAACAAAAACAAAAAAAGGATTTGGCTTAAAGAGAACCCAAGGTGGGAATTAATTATGTTAGTGGGGCACAGAGGCCGGTTGTGCACACTAACACCAGCCTCTGTTGCCCCATGGTGTGCCTCCAGGACCCCCCTGCGCGCCGCTATCCCCTCCGCAGTGCTAGCGACACACAGCGTGTCGCCAGCACAATGTTTACCTATTCGGTGTCAGTCAGCGACGCTCCCCGCCTCATCTGTATCGGCGCTACCCGCCCGCGTCCCTTCCCTCCAATGAGCGGGAGGGAAGGGACGCGGGCGGGTAGCGCCGATACAGAGGAGGCGGGGGAGCGGCGCTAACAGACACGGCATAGGTAAACATTGTGCTGGCGACATGCTGTGTGTCGCTAGCACTGCGGAGGGGATAGCGGCGTGCCGGGGGGTCCTGGAGGCACACCATGGGGCAACAGAGGCTGGTGTTAGTGTGCACAACCAGCCTCTGTGCCCCACTAACATAATTAAATCCCACCTCGGGTTCTCTTTAAGGGAATGCCCTATAAACAATAGGAAAGGAACACAATTATGCAATGAGTAAAAATTCACCTAGATCCACTTTAAATAAGTGAACTCCCCTGTCCACTTTTCTGGGTGCTGAAGTGTGGTGACAGGCGAATTTGGGTTTTCGGATTTAAAAACCCAAATTCGAACAGCAACACTATGTTTTCTTCTCTCACCCTCAGGACCACTATCACAAACAATTATAAAATTACATATTAATGTGTATGCATATGTATGAAATTTATTTTTCTGAGAGTAAAATAAATGCACTATAAATGGTTTTTTTTTCCCAAAGTCACTGTCACTCAGAGTAGGTGGTAAAAATCTGACAGATCTTGGACTGGTCCATCTCCTCATAAGGAATTCTCGGGGTTTTCTTTATTTTCAAAAGCACTTACTGAATGGCAGTTGCTCAGTCCAGCTGCCAAATTAGTTTGCAAGAAAGTAGGCAGCCAGCATCTTTGCTACTGGGTGGGGAACATTCAATGATCACTTGGCCCCTCCTCTTTAGCTGTTATGGCTGCTACAACATAATTTTTTTTACAGCCAGGTGGCATGAAAAAGTCGCTGAGTGGGGTGAAAAAGAGAAAATTGGTGGGGTGGAAAATAACACTTAGTAGATTCAAAAATCCCTGCATATTATTAGGCAGAGATCCCCCAAACACAATCAGGCAGAATCACTCCCCCCAATCCTACACATAATCACTATCATCCCCCCTCCTAAAAGGGGTGTTTAGTAGTTAGATGTACCTGCAAAAGTATTAAGCAAACAGATGTCACTACCAACACTAATAGGTAGCCATGTAGGCCCCCTGTATTATGTAGCCAGAGGTGCCTCCAGTGTTAGGTAGCTGGAGGTATCCCTCTAGTAAAGGAATTCAGAGGTGTCCTCCGCAGTATAGGTTGTGGCCCCCTCCATTATAGATAACCGGAGGTAGTCCCCCAGTATAGGTAACCAGAGTTAGACTCCTAGCATAGGTAGCCAAAGGTGTCCTACCAGTATTGGTAGGTAGCCAAAAGGTGTGTCCACCAGTATAGGTAGCCAATGGTGGGTACATACAAAAGATGTACCAGAAAAAAATGTTGCAGGGTGATGCCGATAATGGCACCTTGCTACTAAGGTTATGTAATGTTTCAGAAATGTCCTAAAACATTAAATAACCTTTGTAATAAGATGTCATTAGCAGCATCTCTTAACCCCCTTGGCGGTATGAAAAATACCGCCAGGGGGAAGCGCAGCAGTTTTTTTTTTTAATTTTTTTTTTTTTATCATGTAGCGAGCCGAGGGCCTTCGGCGATCACCGATCAGGAAATCCCGTTCAAAGAACGTGATTTCCTGAAGGGCTTCCCCCGTCGCCATGGCGACGGGGCGGGATGACGTCACCGACGTCAGCGACGTCGGGACGTCATTGGGAGACCCGATCCACCCCTCGGCGCTGCCTGGCACTGATTGGCCAGGCAGCGCTCGGGGTCTGGGGGGGGGAGGGCCGCGCGCCGCACCGGATAGCGGCGATCGGGCGCGCGGCGGCGGCGATCGGGGTGCTGGCGCAGCTAGCAAAGTGCTAGCTGCGTCCAGCAAAAAAAAAATTAAGTAAATCGGCCCAGCAGGGCCTGAGCGGCACCCTCCGGCGGCTTACCCCGTGTCACACACGGGGTTACCGCTAAGGAGGTTAATACATTACCTGGTCCCAGCAATCCCGTTTCCTCTCCACTTCTTGTTCATTTTGGAAGAGCCCTGAAGCCAGCCAATCACCATGCAGGGACTGAAGCCACCTGCTAACTGGCTGGCTACCGAACTCATTCAAACTAACAAGGAAGTAAAGGAGACGCGTCCGTCTAGGACCAGGTAATGTATCACTTAACCCCTGCCAACTCTCATACTGAACCCTCCCTCTACCTATGCCTAAACCTAACCACTCCACCCACGCTGTCTAACTCTGGACTACCCCCCCCCTGCTGTCTAACACGGAACTACTACACCCCCGCTGCCTAACACTAACTTCTCTGACTCTATCTACTCCCTGCCGCCATAGACGGCAATATAACAAGCTGAGATTAGCGGCAAAGAGATTACATTTTGGTGCCCGATAAATAGCTGACATCTACGCCCGCTATTTATCAGGCGCCATAAATTAACCTTCTTGCCGCTAATCACAGCTTCTACTATTGCCGCCTATGGTGGCACCATTTTTATAGGTGTGCGTCCTGCACCATTTTTGTCTGCTCCCGCAAATGGTGTCCCCCAGTATAGGTAGCTAAAGCTGTCCCCAGAATAGGCAGGGAGCCAAAGGTGCCCAGTATAGATAGCCAAGGTTGTCCTCCTTGTGTAGGTAGCCAAGGTTATCTTCCCATTATAGGTAGCAAAAGGTGCCCCTCCCCTCCCATATGGACACATTTGGCTAGTAAAACTAGCCAAAGGTGTCTCCCCAATATAGGTAGCCAGATGTAGCACTCCCCCAAAATAGATAGCCAAAGATATTCCCCCAGTATAGGAAGCCACCAGTGTATATAGCCAAAGGTGTTACCCAGCAGATATAGCCAAACATTTTCAACCAATATAGGTAGTCCCTAGCACAGATAACCAAAGGTGTCCCCCCACAGTATACTATAGGTAGCCTCCAGCTTACATAGCCAAAGGTTTCCCTCCAGTACAGTAGCACCCTATGGATAGTTACTATGTGCCATGTTTAGGTCCAGTAGCTAGAGTCGACCATTCAGCCCTGCTGGCTTAAGTGTGCCCAGCTCCTTGATCCAGTATTGCTCCCTCTCTAAAAGGTTTTTCCCCTTATCCAATTTTTCAATTACCACTAGAGAGATATCATGGACTGAATGGCCAGCCATTTTGAAGTGTTGGGAAACCAACGTATCATTCTTACGTTTTAATCTCCAAAAGTGGTGAATTAACCTTTTTCCTATGGCCTGTACAGTTTGTCCTACATATTGCATCTTACATTTCTTGCAAGTGATTAGATAGATGACATAGGTTGTGGTGCAGGTGAAACTTTCAGTTATCTGGTAAACTTTGTGTGTCTTGGAGCTGGTAAACGTTGTGGTGCTCTCAATATGATTGCACACAGAGCACCTTAACTTTCCACAGAAGGTGCAGCCAGGCTGAGCTTTACAAACTGAATCCACCGAAATACATGAACGAACCATGAATTTTGCCAGATTTTCAGGCCACCTGGAATACAACAAATACGGGGTAAGACATTAGGGTATGGAAATAGCCAGAAACATTTTAGCTATTGGGCCTCAATTATGAAAAGCACTTAAAGCAAACATGATGTGAGATTAACTGATGAGATATTTTTAGTCCGAACCCTAAACAGGACATTTCTGGAATCCCTCCCCTCCTCTGCTCTCATATATTCACCTGCACTTCTGGGCTTCAGCATGTCTTTTGCAACACTTGGGACCAACAGGCACCACAAGCAAAAAGTTATATAGGAGCTTATAGTCCTGCAAGCACAGCCTGTGAGTGCTGGAGTCTTTTTCATTTTTAAATCATTAGTATTGTGGTGGTATCCCCTCTGGGATATATAATATTTATTTTCAGGGATATTTGAAATTTGTTCTGACAGAAAATGTTTTAAACTGTCAATAAGAAGACATTTCCAAGGTTGGCAAAACACTGCCTGTGACGTAGACAGCGATAAAAACTCACTAAAGATGGTAAAATAGGGTATATGCTGCGGTGATCTGGCTAAGTCATTTAAAAAAAATGACTTTTACTCACCTGGGGCTCCCCTCAGCCCCCTGCAGCTGAACGGTGCCCTCGCCGTGTCCCTCCGATGCGGCTGGTCTCGCCGGCGGCCACTTCCGGTTTGGCCGTCACCGGCCGACAGGCTGTGAACGCGGCTGATTATCCGCGTCCCCGGACGCAATAGCATTGTAGAAGGCGCTATTGCGTCCGGGGACGCGGATAATCAGCCGCGTTCACAGCCTGTCGGCCGGTGACGGCCAACCCGGAAGTGGCCGCCGGCGAGACCAGCCGCATCGGAGGGACACGGCGAGGGCACCGTTCAGCTGCAGGGGGCTGAGGGGAGCCCCAGGTGAGTAAAAGTCATTTTTTTTAAATGACTTAAGTATTCCTTTAAACAAAAATACTGCGAGTGATTTTTATCATTATCTACTGTATATTACAGATAGCAGTGTGTATGTATTTTGTGTGCAAGGGTTGTTGTTTTTTGTTTGTTTGTTTTTTGTATTTAAAGTGTACCTGAGACGTCGGAAATAAATATATTTGCTACTTACCGAGGGCTAATCCGTACTCATGGGGCTAGAGGAAGCCCCAGGTAAGTAGCAAATCTTTTACTTCCGACGTCTCAGGTTTGCTTTAATGGAATCACATTCTTTAGCACTTGCCCTGATATTTAAGTTTCATGTTAATTAGTTAATAGTCTAAAGCCACTGTGACCTAGCTTCAGGCTGTAGCTCTCCTGCCTCCACGCCATTAAAGCCACAGTTTATAAATGGTGTATGAGGGGTGGATTTGTTGCCCTTCGAAAAATTAACGAGTGCATGTGTTTCCTGTATTTTAAAGTTAAGAACTTAATGTTGTGCACAAAAAGTCTCTTCTTGTGTGCTGACTGACTTGGGTTACCGCGGGGTGCAGTCCTACAAAAATACTGCAGGTTTTTGGGGAAATAAATATCCTGCATTTTACAATCTGTACTGATTTATATTGTTGCCTGTGTCAGATATTGAAGCGTGTGTGTTGTTTTTTTTCGAATAGAAATGGTAAGTATTTATTTGGAAAACAGTTTATTTGCATTGCAAGGAAAACACTGTTAACTTTTAATGCCATACATTGCCTGACAAGGGCTACTTATCATTGTCTTTGTATCTGAGAATGTGAAAAACACATTTGAAAACTCACTTAAAGGGAACCTGAAGCAAAAGGTATATGAAGGCTGCCATATTTATTTGCTTTTAAACAATACCAGTTGCCTGGCAGCCCTGCGGGTCTATTTTACTGCAGTAGTGTCCGAATAACACCAGAAGCAAGCATGCAGCTAATCTTGTCATATGCTTGTTCAGGGTCTGTGGCTAAAAGTATTAGAGGCAGAGGATCAGCAAGACAGCCAGGCAACTGGTATTGCTTAAAAGGAAATACATATGGAAGCCTCCATATCCATCTCACTTCCCTGACACACCGGCCCTTATTCAATTCACTTTTTCTACCTTTTCTCCTAGGAGATATTTTTTCTTTAACATTTCAGCACTCTGCAATGTAAAAAGTACCACAAATTAGATGAAAAAGTACTGTTAGCAGGGGTGTTGCTAGCCCCAAAGATCAGTGGCACGTCCCCTGATCTATCCTGGAGTGCCCGGATGTCCCCCAGGCAGAGTAGTGGCACCACATCACCCAGCATGGCACCACACAGTACCCAGCATGCCCCACAGAGGCACTACAGCACCCAGCATGGCACTACACAGTACCCAGCATGCCCCACAGAGGCACTACAGCACCCAGCATGGCACTACACAGCACCCAGCATGGCATTACAGTACCCAGCATGCCTCATACATGCACCATAGCACCCAGCATGACACTATCACACAGCACATGGCAATGGGGGGGTATGTCAGGTGATATGGTGCACCTATATGGGCATATTGGGTGCTGTGATGCCATGCTAGGTGTTGTGATGCCTTTATGGGGCATGCAGGGAGCTGTGGTTCTTATATGGGGCGTGATGGGAGTTGTGGCGCCTCAATGTGAGGCCCATGGGAGCATGGGAGGGGGCCCACTAGAATGCCAGGGAATGCTATGGGGCTGGCAGCAGGCCAACTCGCCCAACAAAGAGCCAGACCAGGCAGCACAGAAGCCAGGTAACTCTGCCTAGTTATGTCTAAGTGACACTGCCTATTTGTGTGATGTGCTGTATTTTGGGGGAATTTTTTGCATGAATGGAGAGGGGGGCTTCATCCAACATTTTGCTGAGCAGGCCTACTTAGACCGCTGTTAAGTTCATGTAAATTTGGCTCCACCCATGGCCACACCCACATGCATGTGCATGGCCACACCCATTTTCAGCTGGAGTGCCTAAAAGTGAACCGGATCTCTTAGGATCCTAGCAACGCCCCTGACTGTTAGAATTATTCAAGTATTTTCTTGCTTGCTGGTGGCTTAAAAGGCTTTCGGTAAAAAGATGCTAAAATATAACCTAGGACAAAACATAGAGGAAAAATAGTAGATTGAATAAGGTGCACTGTATTTTAAAGGCAGTAATAATGTTTTCAGCAGTATTTCAAATAATATTATAAATAAAGAAAACAGCATCCAGAGATGAACCCTTTCCAGTCCTTTTGCTGGTCACTCATTTTCTCCCTCCCCGACACTTAATTCTTTCCTGTGTGCTAGGGGGGGACACGACAAATGGACTTGGGTGATCTGGGAAAGGATCTGCTGCAGGGAGCAGGATACCTCCTTGCTCTAAAGTGAAGAGGTGACCTGGCATCAACGACAGGGGTGAGGCAACTGAATAGGACGGCGCTGTGCCAGATTCTCCTTTGCTGGACTATGTCCGTCATTGGACTTATAGAGGAAAAGGGTATTGGTATAGTATTGGAAACGGTTAATTACAACTACTACTCAGAACCTCTCTGCTCTAAAAGATAAGCAACAGCATAAAAACCTTAAGAGATAAAAATCTCTTTGATACACATTACAGAACTCCTGCAATAAATCTGCAGTGTGTCTACTTCATACTTTCATGGAAGCAGACAAAGGGTTAACATGCTGCGCTTACATATAAGCTGTGTCTGCCAAGGACTGCTGAATTTCTGTGCTGACACACCTGGGATATCAAATTACACTTGTGATTAGTCACAGATGAGGGTGAATTAGACAGGCTCTTCTCTATAAAAACACACAGGGTGCATTTCTCTCTGTTTTCCTTGTGTCCTGTGCAAGAGTTCAGGTCCACTTTAAGCCTAGCCTTATAATACAGATTAGACAAAACACTGGTAAAGCAAGTGCAGTATCTTACTTTTCATTATAAAGGGAAATTGTACTTTGTAAGAAGGATTTCTGCAGTTCACACAGAACGTTTTGGATTCGTTTTTCCATCTGAAAGAAATAACCATTTGTTTACGTTCTACTTTAACTGTGGAGAAAAGCCATTTTATAATGTGATCATTACGAATCAATGTAGTGCTTAAAGAAACACTACAGTGAAAATTAAGACTTTAAATCTTGCCATTTTACCTCACTCCTCTCTGGTGTCCAACAAAGAGAATTCTGTTGTTGGGCCCTAATGCTTGTCCACAAATAATACCTTTCACTGGAATGTCAAGTGCCTGTCATCCGTAGCACTGATTACTTGGATTGTCAAACCAACCTAAGATAACATTACAGTGCTTCTGGACTTTGTTAAAGTGAACCAGAGAGGAAGCATCCTCATGTATTTTACCATATACATCAGTGGGAACATTAGAGAAAACACCTACCCTGCTCTCTGTTTCATTATTTACTGTTCAGATTGCTTCTTATCAGCCCAGATAAAATCCCCAACTGAGCATTCAGTCTGGCTTTGCTATAATGACTCAGCTATAATGATTCCTGAGCAGAGCCACAAGGGGGCAGGCTTGGGCTTCAAAAGACAGCACAGAAGACAGACTCAGCTATAAAGATTCCTGAACAAAGCCAGACTGAATGCTCAGTCGGGGATTTTATCAGGGCTGATAAGAAGCAATCTGGACAGTAAATAATGAAACAGAGAGCAGGGTAGGTGTTTTCTCTAATGTTCCCACTGATATATATGGTAAAATACATGAGGATGCTTCATCTCTGGTTCCCTATAAGCTTCATAATCCAGATAGAGTGGAGACACATGCAGAGTCCTCTTTTATCTGTTCCTTAAATACCAATGGATTAGTTGGATATACAAGCTATACATCCTACTCAAGGGGAGATTACCTTTGCCTATTTCTAGAAGTCTACATTTTGAACCACTGGAGATACAACTTCATGGCTAGGACAGGTATAGCTTTTCCTTCTTAAAGGGGCACTATGGCAAAACATTGTAAAATGTAAATTACTATTCTCCTATATTGCTGTCACTTACAGTAGGCAGTAGAAATCTGACAGAAGAAACAGGTTTTGGGCCAGTCCATCTCTTCATAGGGGATTCTTAGCAAGGCTTTTATTCTTTATAAAGATATTCCCTAAAAAGGATTTAAACAATGATGCTGGCCAGCTTCCCTGCTCGCTATACAGTTCTTTGGCAGTTGGATAGAGTAACTGCCATTCACTAAGTGCTTTTGAAAATAAATAAATCCTTGAGAATTTCCTATGAACAGATGGGCTAGTCCAAAACCTGTCGCTTCTGTCAGATTTCTACTACCTACTGTAAGTGATAGCATCATAGGAGAAAAGTAATTTATGGCTCATTTTACTCTGTAAAAAGGTACTTCTTATTTGTCTATGTTAAATTTTAAATTTTTTCGCTATAATGCTCCTTTAAGGTGTGCATACGAACTATTACTGTAGCCTGCAGGGATTGGGACTTGATGCCTCGGATGACAGCTCAAGCCCAAGTTCTGTACACACACCTTGCTAGCCTGCATGTTTGTTACATGTTGTGCTGCCATAGAATGGCCTACGGTGCAGCACACAAGGGAGGGGCATAGAGCGAGCAAGGTGAGTAAGAGAACAATAAACTCAGCCTGTGCTTGACTGAGTAGATCCAGCAGTCTGCATCTCTCAGTGATACATCAGGATGTGTGTGTGTGAGTGGGTGGGGAGGAGGGAGGAAGATTTACACTTTTTTTGCAAATCAGCCAAATGCAGTAGCTGTATGGCTTGAGGACCTCAAATACACCCTTGGCCCATCCCTCAATAGCTTTCCTACTAGTTGGTGTAGTTGCTTAATGATTTTCAATAACTCATGCCTAGCATACACAAATATGGCTGCATACTACAGCAAGTTTTCCATGGGGTATGGGACCCACTGATACCAAGTTATATATCATATCATTTATTGCATTCTTGTCACACTTACATTGCGCTTTGTGGTTTCAATACTGTCTCTGTACGATGGGTCCAATATGTGTTTTTCCATACTGTCTTTAAAAAGGGCTTGAAAAGACTTCATTAAAGTGCTCTCGTTGAAAGATGCCCTTGTCGTCCCCAAGAACCTGTGACAAAGGAATAAACGTTACATTTAGAATAGATAAGCAAAATAATATCAAAAGGTGAGACGTGTTGATTGAAAGGTGGCGTGAAAGAGAAGCGTAACAACCAAGTCTCTGAGAAGAGCAAAGAATGTGACTTAACCACTTCTGTGCCAGGGGGGTATTTTTGCTGATCGGTGCTGCGTGGGCTCTACAGCCCACAGCACCGATTAGATAGCAGCCAGGACGATCAGACTTCCCCCCTTTTTTCCCCACTAGGGGGATGTACTGCGGGGGGGGGGGGGGGTCTGATCGCCGCTTGCTGCTTACGCTTGCGGGGGGGCTCTTCAAAGCCCCCCTCCGCAGCGCTTCCTGGCCTCCTTCCCTCCCTCTCCCTCCCTCTGTGAGCGGCGCAGGACGGATTTCCGTCCTGCACCTGATGGGATAGGCTTTAGCCTATCAGATGCCGGCGATCCCCGGCCAATCAGAGGCCGGGGATCGCCGATCTCCTCTACTGCGCTGCTACGCAGCAGCGCCGTATATATGTAAACACCGGGGAAGATCTTCCCCGCGTGTTTACATTTACCCTGCGAGCCGCGATCGGCGGCTCGCAGGGTGTTCACGGAGACACCCTCCGTGAACTGACATGGAAAGGCCGCTCGTATAATCCACTTCAGGATTCAGGGGCGTACTTCAGCGTACGCAGAATCCTGAAGTGGTTAAAGAGAAACTCCGACCAAGAATTGAACTTTATCCCAATCAGTAGCTGATACCTTCTTTTACATGAGAAATCTATTCCTTTTCACAAACAGACCATCAGGAGGCGCTGTATAACTGATATTGTGGTGAAACCCCTCCCACAAGAAGCTCTGAGTACCGCGGTACTCCTGGCAGTTTTCTGTCTGTGAACCTTGTTGCATTGTGGGAAATAGGTGTTTACAGCTGTTTACAACTGCCAAAAAAGCATGCAGCAGCTACATCACCTGCCAATAGTAAAAATGTCACCATGTAATAAATGTCAGAGTGTAAATCAGGGATTTAAAAGATTTTACAATGGGCAAACACTGACTAAATCATTTATACATAATTATTGTAAAAATGAAGCACTTTTTTATTTAATTGTTTGCACTGGAGTTCCTCTTTAAAGCAGCAATGTTGATGAAATTCCTAAGCAATCCCACTGGTGAGTGCACAGACCAATAGGAAACCCTGAAGGCAGATTCAAAGATGTATTTGTAGGGGTTCCCTGAATCTATTTAATGACTAATGCTGGTGTTCTAATTTGGCTTATTTGGCTAATTTGGCTTATTGAATTTGGAACACCTGAATACTCCTGAACACAACACTTCTGCCCCATTTTATATCAAGTCTAACAGGAGCAGTAAATCCCTGATGTGGGCCTTGATGCACTCTTTTGTATACAAATGCCTGTCTATTTTGCTGACTTCATTTTTACCTGACAAGAATCTAACAGTGAACAAGGCAAGAAAAGTTTAAAATAAGTGCACAATGATGCACAGGCTGTGGGAGATATGGTGACAAGCAAGGCGAAATGCCATGAGCATGGGGATCCCCACTACTCTGGTTACCAGTACACTTCAGGTGTCAGGGGTGGGTCACAGTAACTTGCCAGGAGCAGGACACATCTCCTTTTCTTTGGAAAGCACTGTTACCATTGCTGGTGGGTACAGGAGCTCTTCAGACTTCTCCCCACTCAGGGGGGTGCCCAGAAATAAGGAACAAGGGTTTGTGGTGCTATCTGATTTACTTGAAATCACAGCATTTCCTGCCCAAGTTAATTTGTGCAGCGGTGCCCTAAAAACAATAATACATTTGCCCAGGGTGGCAAATCAACTCAATAACAAAGTTTGAAGCAATATTTTATTATGGGCAACTTGCTAGAAGCCTTTATTATTATTATTATTATGTTGTATTTATGTAGCTCCAAAATCTTCCACAGCGCTGTACAGAGTATATAGTCTAGTCACTGACTCACTAACTGTCCCTCAGATGAGCTCTTTATCTAATCCCTACCAGAGTCTTATGTCTGTGGATGCATAGCCGGCCTTTGACCTGAGCGACCGGAGCGGTCGCTCAGGGCGCCAGCTACCAAGGGGGCGCCTATAGCTGGTTACCGATACTAAGGGCACCTACACCTGATTTCCTATACTGGGGCACCTATAGCTGGCTACCTTTACTGAGGGCACCCACACCTGATTTCCTATACTGGAGGCACCTACGCCTGGCTACCTATTGGGGGGATGGAGACCTTCAACTGACTTCCTATACTGGGGGCACCTATGCTTGGAAAACTATATTGAGGGCACCTTCGCATGAGATCCTATACGGGGGCCACCTATACCTGTCTACCTACCTATACTGTCTGAGAGCGTTTTTTTTTGGGGGGGGGGGGGGGGGGGCGCACTGTAGTTATAATGCGTGGTGCAAATTGTCAGTGCTGTGCTATCATTCTAAATGGGGGGGGGGGGGGGGCTAACTGTCCCACTGATTGTTTTTATTAATATTCCTAAAAGGTTCTAGCCTTCATTTTTAAGTGTATTCAGGATAATGCACGCTTTCCATCCATTCATGGTTATATTAAAAGTATTTTTCTATTATTCATATGTGACATGTCGCGGAGATCTGAGCATTTGGCGTGATGTGTCACGACGTCAAAAAGGTTGGGAACCACTGTCCCAGGTGATATCTCAGGAGAAAAGGTGAATTGCATATGGGCCTGTGCGTGTGTGTGTGTGTGTGTGCATGCACGAAAAGAATGAAGGGGGGCACAAAAATCAGGTTTCGCTCAGGGTGCTGTGAAACCTAAGGCCGGCCCTGTGTGGATGTATCGTATGTATCGTAGTCTAGGGCCAATTTTAAGGGAAAGCCAGTTAACTTATCAGTATGTTTTTGGGATGTGCAAGGAATCCAGAGTGCCCAGAGGAAGCTCACGCAGACATGGGGAGAACATACAAACTCCGTGCAGATGTTGACCTGGCCGGGATTCAAACCAGGGACACAGCGCTGCAAGGTGAGAGCGCTAACCACTACGCCACCATGCTACCCTTTAGTGTTCTTTTCCAGGACTTATGGGGCTTATTTGAACTTCTCGCTATGGCCAGCTATGTCAGCCTACAGGAAGCCATGACCAAGTCTATAAATATGATCATAAAGCCACTCACTTTATCTGAGAACTAGGAATGAATTTTAATGCAGAACATCAGCTAACAGACAAAGGACAGCACCAGTGAATAATTCTTGTCTATGCCATAGAACCTGAATGTTCAGTACTGCCAGACAGAAGGAACGGAAGCACTCCAACATGCAGCAGAAAGTTAATTGAACGATAGAGCTCAAAGAGAATAGGCTTCTTCGGAGGGATCCCCATGTGGATTCCATTCAACACATTGTTTATTCTGAACCTATTGGTCCACACAATCCCTCACTGCTGCCACCTCCACAATCTGGAATAATCATCTCAACACTATCCTTCACAGCTCCACAGCTCCTTCCAGCATGTTGATGTCAGTGGCATAGCAATACAGGGTGCAGAGGTTGCGACAGCACCCGGGCCTCTGGACTAGAGAGGCCGTCCTTCAGCCACTCTATTAGCTCTTCATTGGTGTTATGCTAGCAACTAGCAACTCTATATATGCTTTCAATAGTTGTAATCATTAACAAACAGTTCTTCTCCCCTGATTACATGTTTCTGACACTGTTGCTTTCCTTGACAGCTTTTGGTGCTCAAAATCATTTGTTCTGCATACAGTTCTTGAGGGGGCCCAATGTAAGACTCACACTGGGACCCATAGCGCCTTAGCTACGCCACTGCTTAAAAATACCAGGCACACACTATGCAATGTTTTTAATAGATTAGACCAACCTTTCCCGACATTTTTCCTTTCAAGGAACACTTTAAATCATTTTCATTTTTGAAAGAACCCCTGCATTGAAATTATACAGGGTGTGGTGATTTATTGTGCTAGTGGCACAGTCATAGTATGTGGGTGTGGTTAACCACCATTCTTGTATTGTAACAGCCTCCTAGTTTAGCCCCTGTTCCATGTTCCTCCTTTTCAGTGCACCCATGTCATGCCCTTCATTACAATGCTCCCTGTCGTGGGCCAAATAATCACCCCTGCAACCTCTGCCATCGCAGGGGGGCCCAGAGGGGCCCTTCTCCCTTTCCCCAACCGCAAGTGCAGCCAATTAGCAAAAAACCCTCCCTGTTCGCTCACAAAAAGCATGTGTCTTTTTTTTCCTGCTTCCAGATGGTGCTTCACAGCAATGCTGCCATTTGCAAGCTTGTTTTTCAAGTTCTTAGCACGTAACACGCTTGCATGCCGGTGCAAAACTACAATATCTTGTGGCATCTTACCATCCCAGCGCACATTCCAGAGACCTTCCCACAGTTGCTGGGCTGATTTTCTTGGTCTTTAGCTCTTTTGTGAATAATTCAATTGCCATTTTCTTAATGGATTATAAGACAAAAGAAAACAAAAAGAAAATAGAATTAAAACAAAGCTGTCCAGTGACAAGCACAAACACATAGACTTTCTATTAATAGAACTATTCATTTATTTTCAAAATATATGCATTTGGTGAGCATTGCCAGCTTACATTTTCATGCATATGTGATAAATGGCTTATTTCACTTGCTCTACCACATAAAAGAATACTTTAGTGGTTAAGAATCAACATGCTTGAATGCTTGATACATGTGGTAAGACAGACACGTGGTTAAGCAGAAATACTGAAGCTTATAGTACATGTAGCCTTGCTATGACTTTTAGCACATGTGGGTGCAGGGGCATACAGGAACTTGTAGCACGTGAGGTTGGAAAGATATTTTGGGGCTTGTAGTGCATATGATTGTAGGGACATACAGGAATGTATAGTACATGTGGTTTTAGGGACATACAGGAATATGTAGTACATGTGGTTGTAGGGAAATACAGGAATGTGTAGTACATGTGGTTTTAGGGACATAGTACATGTGGTTGTAGGGAAATACAGGAATGTGTAGTACATGTGGTTGTAGGGACATACAGGAATGTGTAGTACATGTGGTTGTAGGGACATACAGGAATAAGTGGTTGTAGGGACATACAGGACTGTGTAGTGCATGCGGTTGTAGGGACATACAGGAACATGTATTACATGTGGTTGTAGAAACAAACAGGACCGTGTAGTACATGTGGTTGTAGGGACATATGCGAACATTTAGTACATGTGATTGGAAAGATATTTTGAGATATGTAGTGCATGGGGATGTATGGACATGCTTGGATTTGAAGCACATATGATTGCAACATAGTTATGGGATTGTAGTACACATGGCTTTAGGGACATACAGGAATGTGTAGTACATGTGGTTGTAGGGACATACAGGAACGTGTAGTACATATGGTTGTAGGTACATAGAGGAATGTGTTGTACATAGGGATGTAGGGACATACAGGAACATGTGATTGCAAGGACATACAGGAACGTGTAGTACATGTGGTTGTAGAAACAAACAAGACCGTGTAGTACATGTGGTTGTAGGGACATATGCGAACATTTAGTACATGTGGTTGGAAAGCTATTTAGAGATGTAGTGGATGGGATGTAGGGACATGCATGGACTTGAAGCACATATGATTGCAACATAGTTATGGGATTGTAGTACATGTGGCTGGACAGACATGCAGGGAAATCCAACTATGTAAATGGAGTGACAATCTGGCACTTCTTGCATTTGGTACATGTCATTAGGGACTTGCAGTATACATGCGTGGAGTGACATGCTAGGATTTGCAATACATGTGGCTGGATCTTGAACCACAAATGGTTATATGCTGAGTGTTGTATTACACACATCCAATTCTGATTGGCCAATCACTGACCAATTTTACCACCTCCATGAGTATGAATTTACCTACATAATTTGTTCAGAGTATTCAAAATCTGTTTTTTTTCATCGTACTTGTTTTTATTTTTTAGAAAGTACTGATTTCTCATATCTTACAGTAGAAATAATAAATCATCAAATATAATTATGCAGGGGGGACAACCAGGACAGTAGTCCAGATCAGATGGAGTGGATATAACAAAGTCCCAATCAGTGTCTTTCCAAGGGGCTTAAAAAAAAGAAGAAAAACAGTAGAAGAGGAAGACTCTTGACTCGTAGATGGAGGACTTCGGTTAGAAAAGTAGTGGTTGGGTGGACCCTGAGTGGGGTGAATGATAAAGAGCTTCGCAACCACCTTCTCGAGTCAGTTGTAGAAAAAGAGAAGCGTTGGGGGGAAAGAAGAAGAAAAAGGAGGGAGGGAGTGAGAAGGGTGTCGAGGAAGAGAGAGGAAAACAAATAAAGAGGAGGGAAGAAAAAATATTTAGCTTCTAGATAAAAGCATAAGAGAGGAGAGTCACACCAGTACTCATCTGACCTATATTGCGTAGAAGGGATAAGTGGTAATTAGTAGGGGCCTAATATGAACGTGTAAAAGTAGACTAGGCGGGTGTCAGGTAACTAGGGTTAACTTCCTAGGACCATTTTGGAAAAGAGGGGGAGGGGAATAGGAGGAGTATAGATCCGTTCAAGGGGGGTGAAAGATGGGAGAGGAATACGGCCGAGAGTCCCATATTTTGTGGAAATTCGCCTTAGTGTCTCTTAATGAGGCCGTAAGTATTTAAAATCTGTTTGTCCTTATTGTGTTTTGTATGTGCATATAAGCTCAGGCCCAGAGAAGGGTGCAGAGCTTCTGTTTTTATATATATAGTTATATAGAAGAATTTTCATCACGTATGTTTTAATACAGTCCCACCAGAGGACCTAAAGTTTACTGTCACAGTAAAGCTTTTGGCTTTGTTCCTAAATCTAATACACACATGAGATAATTATCTTTGGAAAACAAATGAACAACGATTGTTGTGCCTATAATCATTTTTCTAAAGACCTTCAAAGGTAGCAACCAAATATATTTGTATTTCAATCTTTTGAATTCATCCTGGTGGATATGGTCTGCCAACGATCTCATACAGGCTAAGGTGCGTATGAGATTGGATGACATCGCCAGATATTTCTAATTGTGGCCACTAATGATCCAGTCTTTTTCATCCAATCTTACCATTTCTATGTTACATCTATACCTAAATTATCCATTCATTATATTCACTTAATCCTGTACTTTAATCCTGTACAGGGTCCAAACTTTTTTGAAAATGGGGTTGTAGAAATAAGATATGCTACACAGAATACCTTGTAATTATTGAGAATAACGTGTAAATTTTCTATTAGCAAACTGAAAATCGGTAATATGTCTTCATCCAAATCTCCAAACAGTATGTCATCCATTTTCCTCTATAATGAAGATGCAGAAAGAAAGAAAGAAATAGCATCAGAAGCAAGCTGAAGTGGTGATATCAAACTGCAGCATCATGCAAAAGTTACATGGGTTTAGATTAAAATATTTTTGAGGTTATCGTGAAGGCCATGGCACTGAGAAAATAATCTTGCTGCCATGTAGGTTTGTGCATGTTGCTGTTGCTGTAATTTCAGCATTCTGTGCTAGAATCTGATATGACACAGTTAAGGGTTGCAAATTATTGCCTCTTAATACAGGATATTTTTTCATAACTCCAGGAAAAAATTGCACTGCAGTGCCAAGACCCTGTGTATCTCTGATTCAAGCAGTTCCTCAAAAACTATGTTATGCTTATCACATTGGAAAGTGTGGTACCCAAAAATCAGTTTGAAGAGGAGAGGCAATAAATGACTTACCTCTCCTATAGAACAAAAGCTATTACGGCTTTGTAGCAATTCAAAGTGTTCATTGCCCAGGAATAGGGTATGACAACGCATTTCGTGGGCTTTACCTGCTTTCACAGGTCAGTAACACCCACAAAAAAGTGCTGAATGGCTTCTACTGAACCTGTACAAACGCCTCGTACAGGTTCACAAGCTTGTTTCCTTCTCTAGATGGAGCAGGGGCACAACACTGAGCATTGGGATTCTAGACAGCGGAGGGCAGAGCCGGATCATCCACAAGGCAAACCTAGGTCGCTGCCTAGTTTTTGGAGAGAGTCTAGGGGCCTAGTGGATGCTAGCCCTCACCAAATCTAACTAAAAAAAGACAAGTGGCTATCAGCGGTGGGCAAAAAGCGCTGTCTTGTCTAGGGAACCATTTCGTCTTAATCTTTTTCTGGCAGAGGGTTATGGATAATATTATGGATAATATACTTGGGGCAGTTGGGAGCAGATAGGAGAGAACGCACAAAGCAGGTACCATCAGAGGTATGAGTGTGGAGGTATGAGGTGAAGGTGTGTGTATGGCAGAGGTGTAAAAAAATATTAGTCTATAAAGAAAAAATAAACAAACAAATAAAGTTAGCAAACAATGATGAGAACCTGAGCCAATATAAAAGAGCTTCAATGAAGCTTGCCTGTTTAAGTTAGGTGCAGTATTGTCTGTATGCTGAATTTGTAAAAAAAAATAAAAAAATTAAAAAAGGGAAAAGAAATTCCAGGCTGTACACAATCAACATGAAATCTGCAAGCAAGCCAGAAAAATAAGTATATATCCTTCCCTAGTCTTCATTCTCTATTGTTCTATATCGCATATGCATACTTTTGCAGTGTAATTTGCAATTATGATGAGAAATCTGAATTAGTAATTTTCAGCGAATTCATAATTAATTTCTTTATAATTCATAATGCCACACCATAATTTTACATTAACTTGTAATTTCATATTTAATTTAGCATTTACTCAAAATTATGCACAATTTCACATAATTAAGGGAGATTTTTCATAATTACGAATTTGCAATTATGTTCATAATTACAAATATAACATAATTATGAAAATAACGCATATAATGCACTTGTACCTTCACCTAATTTACATGCAATTTTCACAATTACAATTTTTGTATTAAAATTGTAATCCTGAAAATTACGCAAAATTACACGTAAGTGAAATCTAGCAATTACGATCATCACTATTCTTCACTATCTTGATTGCCATGTGACAATCTCATGGGTTCTCTTGAAGCCTTCCTGTATCTTCACTGAAGAGCTACAAGGTTCCCACTACCTTGCTTCAAATTTTGCATGAAACTATTTGGTTGCCAAAGTCAATGACATTACACAACCACGTGTATAAATATATCCATCTAGTGAGGTTAAATCCGTTTGATATTCGATTTGAAGCCACAAACTCACTTTCACTTGGGAATGCTTGCAGAATTTGGGGAGGAATCCTGAAATGATCACATCGGTGGCTACAGTAGCCATATTGTGATCTCTCAGAGAATCGCTGTAAAATTGTGGTACATCGCCATTCGGCAAATCACAGGCATTTTGTGATTGCTGCAAAGCGCCTATAGTGGGTTCCAGGCCTTATACATGACTGAAAAAGGTCTTATAACAGGACTTTTACCTTAAAAGTTGCATGTCTTCCATTGTACTGAGGGTTAAAAATTGCTCTATCAGTGATATCACTTTCAATCTCAGTCCAACTGTTCACAGCTTTTTGAATAGATCTCTGTAGCAAACTTTTCAGCTAAAAAAAAGAAAAACAATGGTAATGTGTGTGTGTGGTAATTTACTGTATACACGTATGCTGGACAACAGCAGGAGTGACCATGGACTACAAGGTGAAGAAGGTCTTGACTGTATACCGTACTTGCTTTCTGACCTCAATGTCTGGTCTGTTATATCTGTGCACTTTGGCTACACCTCTATTCTCTCAATGGGTTATATGCAATTTTGAGGCGATAACAAGCTTTGAGTCAAACTGAACTGAATTTTTGTAAACTGTTTACATAGAAGTTATAATATATGAAAGTAGATAGATTGTGTACTTTTTAACTTTTTTCCTTATTTTCCTTTTCAAATACATAGAAAATAAGATAATTACCAATAACAAATATCACCCACAAAAATCCTAATTTGTCCTGAAAAAAAAACAATATATAGATCATTTAGTTGTGATAATTATTGATACATTTATTGCCAAAGTAATCAGCGCTGAGCTGAACTGTGAAAATTACCAGGGTAGGGAAATGGTTAATGATTAGAAATGTTTTAAACTCTTCATTTTCTTATGAGTGTCTGTCAAAACATGTATTTTCTGTAAATAATAACATGTATAATTTGCTATATGAAATAATGTTAACATTTACTAATTATATTTTTTCTACATAATAATGCTTACAATAACATTTGCCATATAGTAATACTTTGTACTGAGAGCTCTATTCATTACAGCTGAGAAGGATCAATTAGTCACTGAACATGTTTAGGGAGCTTTCCACTTACCGATCCATCAACAGAATCTTTGATTAAATCTTCATGTTTTGTTTTCAGTGTATTGAAAAGATCCTCATTTTTCTTCAAAAACTTTGTTTCCTGATCAAAGCTGAGGGGAATGTAAGTTGAATATAAAGAAGGAATTTTAAATAAGAAAGGTTAATGAAACTAGAGGTCATGTGTAATTTGCTTTTTCTCTTACATTTTCTCCTGTCTCATCAAGTAGATGACTGTCAAAATTATTCTGAGTATTGCTTGCTGGTAGCTTAAAGCGGAATATAACCCTGCATTTCAACTTTGCTCTAAAACATTATTTACAGCATATTATATGCAATCTTTTTTTTTTTTTTTTACTAGACCAGCATTCGAAGGGTTACACAGAGTTTTAAAGTTCCTGGAGATTTCTGCAGACGCATCTGAAGCTGAAATAGATACATTTTGTTTACATAAATGTATCTAAGTGTTGAATGTGACTCACTCTCTCTGACTGAGCTGGAGGACAGCCAAAGTGTGTAACATTCAACACTTAGATACATTTATGTAAACAAAATGTATCTATTTCAGATGCGTCTGCAGAAATCTCCAGGAACTTTAAAACTCTCTGTAGGCCCATACACACGTCGGATTTTTCTGAACGACGGGTCGTTTGAACGTCCCGTCGTTCAGTCGTTCGCACTGTCAAATCCGACGTGTGTACAGACTATCGTTCGCGTGATAAGACTGGTTTCCAGCGATCCGCCCTGCGGATTGCTGGTAACCAGTCTTATCACGCGAACGATAGTCTGTACACACGTCGGATTTGATGTGCGAATGACTGAACGACGGGACGTACAAACGTCCCGTCATTCAGAAATATCCGACGTGTGTATGGGCCTAAACCCTTCCAATGCTGGTCTAGTAAAAAAAAAAAAATGCTGGTTGTATATAATATACTGTAAATATTGTTTTAGAGCAAAGTTGAAATGCAGGGTTATATTCCGCTTTAAAAAGGCATTTTATTGATAAGGTGGAAAAACATTACTTAGGAGAACATTTGGGAGAAAAGGGGAATTAGATAAGGGCCTAGGACTCATGTGAAAATTCAGAGTGGACCTATATTGAAAGAATATGAAAGTTACTACTTCTGCCCTTCTAACATTTGCTAGTTGCGTGGCTGGTTTTCAAGCTAATGCTTTATCATCAATAGTTTCTGAATCACTGACTGACTGAATGACTGACTGACTGAACAAGTGGGAAAGGACCCAATGCAACAAGAAACATTCCCATTAGTACCCAATTAAGTTTTAAAATGTGTGGTGACTGAGATAATATATCAATACTCCTATTATAGGAGTATTAAAATGCCAGAGTAGTAGATATCAGAAAGAGTTGGATAAACAAGTTCCAAAAGGTAGAGACAGCGTGACATGAGGTTCTAGATCCAAAGGTTTGGAGGTGGATTCTGGGGTGACCAGTTTGCCCTTAGGTTGTGGGAGGAGTGATGCAGTTATAACTAATCCTTCAGATAGCCAGGTCCTCAATTGTGTAAATGTTTAAATGTTAGTTGTACAGTAATGAAATCTGTTTAATGGGTAACTTGTGGAGTAAGTAGAGGATGGTGGGGCAGTAGCGTCCCTACCATACGGCGGCAGGGGGCGCCCCGCACTGGGTGTCGGGCGCCCCAGGGGGTGTCATCAGGCCTCCCACAGAGGCCTGTGTAATGTGCAGGACAGGAGGGGGAAGCAGCACGGAAAGGAGGGGTGGCGGGGAAGCGGCGGGGAGGGGGGCCGGACCCCCCACCTCCCTCACCTGGGTCCCCTCCTTCTGGCGCTTCCCCCTCCTAATTGGCAGCAGCGGGCAAGAGGACTTACTCACCTCCTTCCTGCGTTCCAGGCAATGGCAAATAGCGTCATCGTCACGTGACGCTGGTCTCCGCCTTCTCCACCGCTCACTGTGCTTTCTGATTGGCGGAAGCACAGTGAGCAACAGAGAAGTCGGAGACCAGCGTCGCGTGAGGATGACGCTATGCGCCGCCGCTATCGCCAGGAGCAGGTGAGTGAGTCTTCTTCGCCACTCCTGCCCGCTGCTGCTAATTAGGAGGGGGAAGCGCCAGAAGGAGGGGACCCAGGTGAGGGAGGTCGGGGGTCCGGCCCCCCTCCCCGCCACCCCTCCTTCCAGGCTTTCCTCACACTGGGGGCAACTAAACTAGCTATACTGGGGGCAATTATACTAGCTATTCTGGGGGCAATTATACTAGCTATTCTGGGGGCAGCTATACTAGCTATTCTGGGGGCAACTGTACTGGCTATACTGGGGGCAACTAAACTAGCTATACTGGGGGCAACTAAACTAGCTATACTGGGGGCAGCTATACTGGGGGGCAGCTATACTGGGGGCAGCTATACTAGCTATACTGGGGGCAACTAAACTAGCTATACTGGGGGCAGCTAAACTAGCTATACTGGGGGCAGCTATACTGGGGGGCAGCTATACTGGGGGGCAGCTATACTGGGGGCAGCTATACTGGGGGCAGCTATACTAGCTATACTGGGGGCAACTAAACTAGCTATACTGGGGGCAGCTATACTGGGGGCAGCTATACTAGCTATACTGGGGGCAGCTATACTAGGGGCAGCTATACTAGCTATACTGGGGGCAGCTATACTAGCTATACTGGGGGCAGCCATACTAGCTATACTGGGGGCAGCTATACTGGGGGGCAGCTATACTAGCTATACTGGGGGCAGCTATACTAGCTATACTGGGGGGAGCTATACTGGGGGCAACTATACTGGGGGCAACTATACTAGCTATACTGGGGGCAGCTATACTAGCTATACTGGGGGCAGCTATACTGGGGGCAGATATACTAGCTATACTGGGGGCAGCTATACTAGCTATACTGGGGGCAGCTATACAGGGGGCAAATATACTAGCTATACAGGGGGCAACTATACTAGCTATACTGGGGGCAACTATTGACGATTGAAGTGTTTTGTGGACAGGTCTGCCACACGATTGCATGTATTTTCTGGTCAAATCTGCTACATGATTGCATGTATTTTCTGGGCAAATCTGCCGACATGATTGCATGTATTTTCTGGGCAAATCTGCCGACATGATTGCATGTATTTTCTGGGCAAATCTGCCGACATGATTGCATGTATTTTCTGGGCAAATCTGCCGACATGATTGAACGTATTCTCTGGGCTAATCTGCAGACATGATTGCATGTATTTTCTGGGCAAATCTGCCGACATGATTGAACGTATTCTCTGGGCAAATCTGCACACATTACGTGTATTTTCTTCAGAAAACGTGCACAATTATGTGAATTTTCTGGGGAAAGGGTCACCAAAACTTGGGTCCACTGTCTTTGCATTGCACTTTTAAAGGGAACCCGAGGTGAGAATAATATTGAGGCTGCCATATTTATCTCCTTTTAAGCAATACCAGTTGCCTGGCTGCCGTGCTGGTCCTCTGCCTCTAATTCTTTCAACCACAGACCCTGAACAAGCATGCTTGTATCTGGTGTGATTCAGTTCACTACTGCAGCCAAATAGATCAGCAGGGCAACTAGTATTGTTTAAAAGGAAATAAATATGGCAGCCTCCATATCACTCTCACCCGGGTTCACGTCAAATTACAGTTAGCTCCGCCCTCATCCGGTCATGGCCACGCCCATTTTTTTGCCGCATGTTATAGCGCCACCCATTTTTTGCCCCTTTACTTTTTGGGGGGGGGGGGGGGTGTCTTATAATACCCAGCACCGGGTGTCAAATGCCCTAGGTACGCCACTGTGGTGGGGTTGGTTTGTTAGCAGCCTGGCTATGTTGTTCTGTACTAAATGCAGGCGGTGCAGGTCAATATTTAGAAGACCTTTGCTGAGGGAATTCCAATTATCCAGCAAATATGTAATGAAATCTTGAATTTGGGTTGACAGATCAATGGGGGAATGAGGTGCTTAGCCATTTAAGGACCGCGGTGTTAAACCCCCCTAGTGACCAGGCCATTTTTTACTATTTTAGCTAATAGCACAAAAGTGATTCTCTCCCCCCCCCTTTTCTCCCCACCAACAGAGCTCTCTGTTGGTGGGGTCTGATTGCTCCTTAGATCGCAGCACTGTACAGGTTTATTAGACGGAAGTTTCGCCGTCTAACAGTCTCCGAGCGGCGATTGCCGCTGGGAGACTGAAGGCAGAGCGGGGCTCCGTCATCCATGTGGAGATGCGTGGTCGATCTCTTGCAAACCCCATACCCAGCCATTCATGCCGATCGCCGTGGAGTGGTCCTGGGGCTGACGCCGCGTTCACGCCAATTGGCGTGGAGCGGTCGGCAGGAGGTTAATTTTTGCAATGTTCCTTAGGTGAAAATACAAAGATTTCTAAAGGTCAATTGAAACAAACTATGCACATGACGAAAGCTATGTAGATCTTATCTCCTTCCTGAAGCTCAAACCAGCAACAGCCTGGACTGTTGTAGCAAAGCGTGCTGGGTCTGTGAATTCTGTTCATGATGCTAAATTCTGAAACCGTATTTGTGTCTTAGTAGAATTCAAGATTCTTAAATCTAATCTACATTTTACTTTAAAGCCCTCAATGCTACATTTTGGTGAGTCTGTATTCGCTGCAGTCTCAACTTTCTGTTCTGGTCTGACAGGAGTGGAACCCATTGGATTTCAACATGTTATGTATTCTAAAATACTTATATTCTCACCAGGGCCGGGCCGACACATAGGCTGGCAAGGCTACAGCCTCTGGGCGCCGGTCAGTGAGCTGATTGATGATCGCATTCGGGCACATTCTTCATTAGCTGTGTCTGCCTGGCGCCCGCTCTGCTATTTACCGCTTCAGCGTTTGCGTTGCCATGGTGACGATCATGCCGGCGCCTCCCCCCACTCTCTCCAGCTGCCGCCGGGCATGTTATAATCTTCATAAGCGTGCAGCTCACGTAAGCTAAGTCTGTGGCTGATGCTTCCTAGTGGTGGCTCTCGCGCGAGGCCCGCCCCTTCTCTTGACACTGGCTGGGGTCTGGTGTGGCTTGTGTTTGGTTGCGTGAGCCCGCCCGCCCCCCTTCTTCTCATTAAACATCCTTCGCAGACGTCTTCTGGCTGGGCGGGCTGGCTTCGTACTTAGTTGGGAAAGGGACTGGACTGGGCTGGGCTGGCACCTGCGGCCATTCACAGTTACCCAGACAAACAGACAGACAGTGAGTACCAGTAGTCGATCCTGATTCCTGACAGTGACTGCCTGGATAGTTGTTTGTTGAGATCTGCCTGCAAGCAAGCAGCATAGTGTCTGTGTGTATATAGGTGCAGAATGAGTATGTTTGTGGATATATAGTATATCATTCATTCTGCACCTATAAACACATGTGGCAGATAATGCTGCCTGCCTCAGAGGAAATTTAAAGTTTGATTAATAAAGTGAGTTTAACTTACCTGGGGCTTTTTCTTGCAGCCCCCTGGAGTCCTCCTGTGCTGTGCCCACGACGCGGCGACCTCTGCTAAACTGGCCTCGTTGTGCGCATCTGCGGTACATGAAAATTGCTAATGCACATGTGCAGAGTGTGCATGGCTTGGGGCCGCAGATGCACAGTAGCCGCCGTCTGGCGGCAACCGGCCAGCTTTGTGGTGGTCGCCGCTGCTGGCCAGAGGGACTTGGACTGATGGGATGTGGGCACAGGAGGACTACTGGGGGCTGAAAGAAGCCACAGGTAAGTTCAACTCATTATTTGTAGACTTAAAGTACCCTTGACCTCGTTTAAAAAAAAAAAATGTTCATGCTTTTTTCATTTGCTGTGCTGTGGCATATGAGTCACAGCACCATCCTCCCCCCTTTAGCACCCCCTCTGTCCCCCACTCTACTCAGACGTAATGCAGAACTCGCTGATGAGCGAGGAAGAAGTGTCAGTACTTCCTCCTGTCTGCCCGTCCTCAGGAGCGCCCACCCCTTCCGTCACTAATAGTTCCTATCTTCACAGCGTGCTGGGGAGCTGCACTTTGTGCGGTCTTGAGGTAATTTAGCTGGGAACTATAGTGTACTAATAGCTGTATTAGTACACTATCGTTCTGAGCTAAATTACTTCAAGACCGCACACACGCAGCTCCCCAGCGCGCTGTAAAGATAGGAACTGTTAGCGATGGGGGGGGGGGGCGCACACTTGGGGGGAGGGGGCGCACTTGGGCAGCTCAACCTCTGTTGGTGGGGGACCTTGTCCCGGCCCTGATTCTCACCATAGTGTAAAGAGTGGTTATCTTGAAGCAGCCTAGGTATTCTCCTTTGACCTCTTTAATACAGAAAGCATTTATGTCTACAGAACAACTACCCACTGAAGGGGTGTTTTTTTTCCCATTTTGTGTAAACTCTGGGGACTGCTGCGCGTGCGAACCCTAGGAGATTAGCAATTACACAAAAAAGCTAAACATTTTATAAGGTAATTCCAAGGAGTCATTTTTGCCCTAAGGTGCTGGTTTTGTACCACGGACGCCATGGTTTTACTAATTCTATCTATAGTTTGAGTTAATAAGTTGTCAATAGCGAATAGTCAACTTCATACTGAATATACACTCAAAATAAAGCTCGGATCTTTATATTCAGTTCAGTCAATGAACAAATACAGAGAAAAACATACTTCATTTCTTGAGCAGTTGGTGGACTATCATCCTCTGGTTGATTGCCTGCTTCATCTCTACGGCAGGCTTCAAAATCTTCTAGCTTCTTTTCAATCTACAGAGTGGTACATAAATGTCCATCTTTTAATAAAATACACTAAAGCAGTAATGATTCTAGCTACACATATCTAGCCTTTTATTATAACCAGTAAACTCCCAATTCTCAAAAGAATCGCACACCACAACTGCCTGCAGTGCCCCCACCGCCCAAAATATGTACGCACACCACAACTGCTGCATTTATGGCTCATTTTACTCTGGAAGAAATGTACTTCTTATTTGTATGTGTTTTCAATTGTAAGATTTTTGCGACAGTTTCTCTGTCATGACAGGACCACTGTCATGAAAATCTCAAAATAAATTACTTTTCTCCTATGTTGAAGTCACTTACAGTAGGTAGAGGAAATCTGACATTACCAACAGGTTTTGGGTAAGTCCATTCTCTCCATAGGAGAGTCTCAGCATGGCCTTTATTTTTTATAAAGACACTCCCTGAAAAAGATTTATATAAAGATGCTGCCCAGCCTCCCTGCTTACTGCACACTATTTTGTCAGTTGGACAGAGAAACTGCCATTCACTAAGTGCTTTTGAAAATAAAGAAAACCCTGGGAACCTCCCATGAGGAGATGAGCTAGTCCAAAACCTGTTGATCCTGTCAGATTTCTACTACTTACTGTAAGTGACAACAACATAGGAGAAAAGTAATTAATGGCTCATTTTACTCTGGAAGAAACGTACTTATTATCTGTATAGGTTTACATATATTTTAAATGTTAAGACTTTTGCAGCAGTGGTCTTTTAACCACTTGACGTCTGCCTCACGCCACCTAACGCCAATCGGCGTGCAGTCCTGGGGGCGTGTTTTGCAGGAGATCGCACGTGCATCATCTCCACTTGAATGACGGAGCACCACTGTCTATGGCAGAGCTGTACGGGGAACAGCCGTGTGACGCTGGGATGCAGGAGAGCAATCAGCTCTCGTTAGCTGAAGCCTATGACATAGGTTCATTTATTATAAAAAAAAGCAAATAAATATTTGTCAAAAATAAATAAACACTGGGGAGCGATCACAGCCCACCAACAGAAAGCTCTGTTAGTGGCCAGAAATGGGGGGGGGGAATCACTTGTGTGCTGAGCCCTTAAAGCTGCAGTTGCCCAATTAGTGAAAAATGGCCTGGTCACTGGGGGGGGTGTTAAGCCTGTGGTCCTTAAAGAGAACCTGAACTGAAAATGAAAAGTCAAAATAAACATAAACATAAGGGATCTATCTGTTGGTCGATTTGGTGGCAATCGACCAGTGTATGGCTGCCTTAAAGAGAACCTAAACTGAAAAGAAAAGTCAAAATAACCATACACATACTTACCTCCTGTGTAGTCTAATTCTCAATCTCTTTCTCATCTCCTGTGTCCTGTTTGTCCACTGTGATCAATGGAATTCTCCGACCTCCATTTTGAAAATGGCCATTACCCCATAACAGCTTTCTGATCAGCACACTGTTAAACTGTTATATCGCCCACTTGAGCCATAGGGACACATGGACATTACCTTGCACATTCAGTTGTAACTGACAGCAGCTGATATATAACTGACAGCAACTGGTATATTTCAGTTCTGACAAAATATATTTCCCTATGGCTCAAGTGGGTGATATTACAGTTTAACAGTGTGCTGACCAGGAAGCTGTTATGGAGTAGTGACCATTTTCAAAATGGAGGACGGAGAATTCCATTGATCACAGCGGACAAACAGGACCAGGAGATGAGAAAGAGATTGAGGAGGTAAGTATGTCCTGTGTATGGTTATTTTGACTTTTTTTTCCAGTTCAGGTTCTCTTTAAAGGGACTCCGAGCAGTGCAGAAACTATGGAAAGATGCATATCATTTTAAAGCTCTCTTTCTCCTCTTTCCAATGATATATAAATTGCCACCCTACGCCTTTTAGTTTTCGCTATTTTCGAGATTGAAATTGCCGCGGATGCGATTTCGATCGCGAAAATAGAGAAAACTAAAAGGCGTAGGGCGACTATTTAGGTGTTGCCAGAAAGAGGAGACAGAGAGCTTTAAAATGATATCCATCTTTCTATAGTTACTTGTATTACACAGGGCGACTTTTTCCTAAAGTCAGCAGCTCCATTCTGCTGAATGGAGCTGCTGACACTGGGGAAAGTGTCGTCCTGTGTAATACAAGTAACTATGGAAAGATGGATATCATTTTAAAGCTCTCTTTCTCCTCTTTCTGGCGACACCTAAATCGTCGCCCTACGCCTTTTAGTTTTTTATATTTTCGCGATTGAAATCGCGTCCGCGTCAATTTCAATTGCAAAAATAGCGAAAACTAAAAGGCGTAGGGTGGCAATTTATATATCATTGGAAAGAGGAGAAAGAGAGCTTTAAAATAATATGCATCTTTCCATAGTTTCTGCACTGCTCGGAGTCCCTTTAAGGCAGCCATACTCTGCCAACAGGCAGCCACCAAATCGACCAACAGATAGATCCCTTTCTGATCGAATCTGATCACAGAGGGAACTATTGGCTGTCAAACACTGCACACAGATTTTGAATCGATTTCACCTTGAAATCAATTCACAACCTGTGTAGCTGCAGCCCGCCGACTGCTCGTCGGCCCTGGTGTGCTCCCCCGGCCTGCAGCAATGCATGACCTGTACGCAGGTGAGAGTTCCCGGTCCATTCTGACGCTTTTTCCTGCTGGCCTGTCTCCTCTTCACTTTCTGTCCCATCCTGTGACGAGCGGAAGTACAAACAGTACAGGGTGCTTGTCACAGGAGAAGACAGGAAATAACGAGGAGACAGGCCAGCTGGAGAAAGTGTTAGCACGGACCAGGGACTCGCGCCGGTGGACAGGTGGACAGATAATGTACTGCTGCCACTATGCTGTGTCGGTTGTCGCCGAATTGATCGCCGCTAACGATGCGCTCCTGACCTGCCTGCGATTTAGCAAAACTTTCTGCCAGGACAGATTGACTGAATCAATCAATTTCAGGTGGAAATCAATTGATTGGTCAGCATTTGCGTTATCGATTTCACAGCAGATTTGATCACAGTGATCGAATCTGCTGTATATCAACGGGAAATTGACTTAGTGTATGGGTAGCTTTAGACCGGGATCTATCTGCATAAGCATATTGGGCAATATGTAGTTTGACGTGATAAGAAGCTAAAAACGTGGAAGCTTCTTATCACCTGACTTCGCTCAGGATTTGCCAGCAAATTCAATTGCCGGCTTCAATTGAGCACTGTCCGAGTGTAAAGAGCGTAACTACTACTAATGAAAAGTAGCTATTTGCCTGAGCAATGCTCCTGTGTGCTGAGCCTGTCATGTGATGGGAGTGAGGTAATGTGCCGTGGAGCTGTCCTTCAGCATTTCAGCAATGCCACCTTGCTCCCCCAGGAGATGCGTGTGCACCTGACATGTGTTGCTAGAGCCAGGAGACTCCTTGCCGCCACTGCCTGCTGTGACCGCAATGTCTGCTCACCTCCACTTCTTCTTCACTGGAGCCCTAGCTAAAGCGCCTTCATAACTCCCGCCATGGCTCTTTATTCGTCCACAAGGTGTACCAATAAGACTCATCATTATAATTCCTTATATAATTTCAACTCACTAAACTCAGTTGGCATAATTTCCATTTATTGTAATAAAAGCAGTTACCGTACATTTAATTTAGTCGATAAGTTCTATAAAGAAAATTTCCAATCTGTCTGTATTATTGTTTTGATGCACTCAAAAAATGTATTTGTTCAGAAATTGTGAGTGCATAAAAGTGCTTTTGTGGAGCTTTTTGGGTTATTGAAAAAAATGGGTTATCAGGAATGGATGATAGAACAATCAGCAAGTTTTTTCTGGTCCACATATCTAAATAACTTACTTTAATGCCCAGAGCTGCAGGATCTGCTGTCTCTTTATCAAAGGGAATGCAATTGGGATTTCCCCCCCAAAATTGCAACTTTAATGCAAGTCAACAGGAGTGTGTTTTTAAAAATGCAAACGCATCAATGATGGTTCACTCTGCAGTGTGGCTCAGCCCTAGGTGAGATCACATTACTTTTTCCCCAGAACATATTTGAAACCGCAAATATGTTTTGAAGTCTATGAGCTTTGAGTCTTATGGGAGAAAATTGCTCCTCTGACAGTAGATTGTTTACTAGAGTGTCAGATCAAGGTCAAGCAGTCAAAATGTGTTTGGGGGGGACGACGACAAAAAATTCCCAAAAATTGCTCTTTTTTTAAATTAAAAAACAACAACAAAAAACTAGCAGCAGCAATCAGAGACCACCAATAGAAAGCTCTATTTGTGAGAAGAAAAGGGGGTAAAATTCATTTGCTTGCTAAGTTGTATGACCGAGTAATAAACTGTTAAAGTTGTGAAGTGCGTAATTGTGGAAAATGGCCTGGTCACTAGGGGGGTATAAACCTCTGATCCTCAAGTGGTTAAAGACACACACAAAGAGACAAATTGTTAAAAAATGTAATTTCTGCAGGCAGGTGTTTTCGAATGTGCGAACCAGAAGGTATGTGTGGAATTATCCTTGTTGTTGGAACTCACATGTAAGTTTTGTTTACAAAAGCATTCATGAGTTCAGGGACACTAACGTGTGTGCACCTATTATAGTGAGAAAAATTCTGTAATTCACCTCTTCAATAACATTTTTTTTCTTTTGCATTATTAATCGATCCAGTTCTGAAGTCAGTAAGTCAATCCCAGTGTACTTCAAAAAATCTCTCTTTTTCTCGACGATGTGATGCGGTTCACCCTGTGTGGAAAACAAATATACTATTACTTTTTGTCACCTTATTGGGCAATTTAGTTCATTGTGCTATGTGAAGGTTCTGAAATTTGCTTTGCTGGGTGTGTGTCCAGTCAGCTGTGTATCTGACATATAGCTGGGCATCTACCCTACAGTGATGTGTGCTACTGAATTGAATATCACTACATGTGTAATCACGCTACATGCAGTAGGAGATGCTGGGCACAAGGCTAAGCAGTGTGTGAACTGGCGAAAGCACAGCACTGTACTCCGGTGTAGAGGTACTCTACATTTACACACTGGGGGAGTGCAGGAAGGTGGTGTGCAATGAAATGCGACAGGATCGGCAGGTTATTTTTATCTTGGTGACTCCATGTATTATGCATCCACCTTATACAGCACATGGCAGGGGCGTAGCAATAGCCCTAGCAGCCATAGCATCTGCTATGGGGCCCTAGAGAAGAGGGGGTCCAGGTGGTACTTTGTATTCACCATTAACTTTCTTGTGTTCCTCCACACTCAAACTGTGTCTCAGTGCCCATAAACTATGTGCATTGTTGATTGCATGGCAATGTAAATTGCCCATCTCACTCAGGCAGGTGGCATTGCTTACATCTGAAGGCCCCATGTAAGTTTTGCTATGGGGCCCCATGATCTCTAGCTACGCCACTGGCACATGGTTTACATTCTCTAGAGTCAATGTCCTTTCCATGGTGTTACACCTAAAACTAGATCACAGACTTTGCATCTCAGAATTCTATTATGCTCTAGCTGCTGCTGCTGCTTAGCATTGAATATGAATACAGGTGTTTAACTGGTTAGCAACCAGTATTTCCAAGTCCGTTCCAAGTCTGATGTTCCCATCTGTATGCCATTTATCTTATATGGTACTCTACCATTGGAAGGTCTAAGGTGCATGACCTTACATTTATTTACATTAAATTTAATCTGCCATGTGTCTGTCCATAAAGTCATGCTCTTGAGATTGTGTTGTAAAATATCACTATCCTGATTAGTGCTTATAATTCTGCTTAATTTTGTATCAACTGCAAAAATGGCAAAAATTACTCTGTATTCCATCTTCCAAATCATTAAGAAATACATTGAAAAGGATTGGGCCATGTCCTGACCTTTGTGGGATTCCACTGTTAACATTTTGAGTATGACCCGTTTACCACCACTCATTGCCTTAACCAGTTTTCTATCCACATACACACATTGGGCCAGATAATTTTTCATCTTCTGTATAAAATAACTTTTCAGCACACTGCAATTAAAGAGACTCTGAAGTCTCTTTTTGTACCTTATTTTGTTTAACAATCCTCTTCAGCTTTAATGCCAGAGCTAAATCGCCGCATCCCTGCGGCAGAGGAGTGATTTACTACCTAGCAAACGACCTGCAAAGTTTCACGACTTTGCAGGTCGCAGATCATGCTGCACTGACACGCAGGGCTTCTCTTCCTGGAGAGGCTGAGCTTTGAGCTGTAGCTCTGCCTCTCCACAATCAATCTCCGCGGATCTCCGCCTCCTCCCTGCCCCTCTCAGGGAAAGAAGATTGAGAGGGGCAGGGAAAGGCGGCGATCTGCAGAGATTGACTGTGGAGGAGGCAGAGCTACAGCCTAAAGCTCTGCCTCTTGGAAGAAGTGAAGCCCTGCGAGCCCAGGAGCTTTGCAGGGCTTATCTATGGTAATAAATCACTCCTCTGCCCCGGGGATGCGGCAATTTAACTCTGGCATTAAAGCTGAAGAGGATTGTTAAACAAAAGAGGGTAAAAAAAAGAGACTTCAGAGTCTCTTTAAAAAAGTGCCAAAAAGTAGATGACAAAAGTATCATCAACATTATTCTAAAGTAATTTCTAGCTTGCTGGGGGCTTAGGCATTTTGTTCATAAGATATGAAAATACCACCTAGGAGATAAAGCCCTCAATTCACTAAGGTTATCTCCTGTCTTTAATAACGTTTCTATAGTTATTACCATCGTGATGAGGCATGTCGTATTCAGGAAACATTTTACCTCAGACAAACCTAAAGGTAAGGAAAGGTGGGGGGAAAGGCTGCACATCCCTAAACACATGTTGCAATTGAATGGTTAATAGAATGGTGAATAGGTCACTTGCCCGGAGGTTTGCCTCACCGTGGCGCAAGTGTCTAGTATAAGTGTCTAGTATAATATACTTTGCATGCAAACCATATTGGAAGCTAAAGTTCCTCCTAGTTTAACCTACTTTGGTTCCTGGACGTAGAAACTACGTCCGGGAACCATGCGCGCTACCACACGCTCCCGCGGCCGATCGCGCGTGCACATGCACTCCCGGCCGCGGATTCGGTAGCCACGGAATCAATGTATCGGGCTATGGTGCCCAATCACTGATTCCTCTCCCCCGCTGAAAAAGCGACAGCTTCTCTCGGAAGCTGTGCTTTTTCTGGCCGTTGCCTCCCCTCTGCGTCACTCTAAGCGTGTGTTACGCTTAGAGTGACGTCATGTAAACAAACTCATGGCCGCCATCTTGTGGCCAAAAAGTGAAACTACAACTAAAAAGTAAAAAAAATTAAAAACAACACACAATTACATTATAAAACTATAGTTTACATCCCACCCTCCCAAAAATACCCAAATAAAATGTTTAATATAAAAAAAAAAAACATTACAATAAAAAAAACAAAAAAACATGTAAATATTTACCTAAGGGTCTAAACTTTTTAAATATCAATGTAAAGATGAAATATTTCTATATTTTTTTCATTTTAAACTTGTAAATAGTGATAGATGCAAAACGGAAAAAATGCACCTTTATTTCCAAATAAAATATTGTCGCCATACATTGTGATAGGGACATAATTTTAACAGTGTAATAACCGGGACATAATGGCTGAAAACTGAGAAATAATGATTTTTTCCGTTTTTTTCTTATTCTTCCTGTTAAAATGCATTTACAGTAAAGTGGCTCTTAGCAAAATGTACCCCCCAAAGAAAGCCTAATTGGTTGTGGAAAAAACAAGATATAGATCAGTTCATTGTGATAAGTAGTGATAAAGTTATAGGCTAATGAATGGGAGGTGAACATTTCTCAAGTGAAAACGATGGAACGTGAATGGGTTAATAAATGTTAGCACTTGTCTTGGATGTGGGGCAGGCATTTTTCAGTCTGGCAGAGGCGGTGTCTGCCTGTGCGATTAACCATTCAATTGCAACATGTGTTTAGGGATGCGCAGCCTTTCCCCCCACCTTTCCTTAACTTTGTAACTATGTAACTGTCAGGTTAGCTGCTCCCAGCCCCTCCTCCTCAGTTTCCTGTTTGCATGATTAGTAGTAGATTTAATGCATATGATTTGCATCTGAATTGAATGCGAAGTGTGCAGAAAATCTATTTAGGTGCTGCACACTAAGCTGGTGGTCATTTCAGATGCAGCCTTAGTGGTATGCACTGGCGTTCTCCTCGCTGTTAAACCTAAAGGTAACTCTTCTGTCTTTAAGTTAACTCTTCAATCCTTAAAATAACTCCAGAGTTAAAGACAGGGGCCCATATGCAATTCACTTTTTCACCTGAGTTTTCTCTTAGGAGATAATTTTTCAACTTCTTTTTAAAATAACTTTTTAGCATTTTGTAATCTAAAAAGTACTAAAAAGTAAAGAAAAAGTATTATCAAAATTATTTTGAGTATTTTCTTGTTTGCTGGTGGCTTAACCACTTGAGGACCGTGGGCTTTACCCCCCTTAACCATTTCCCAACCGCCGTATATACAATTGGCGGCCGGGAAGTGGACCCCGCAAGGACCGCGGTATAGACAAATGGCGGCGGTCCTTTTACGGGAATGGGCTGCGCGATCGCGTCATTCGTGACGCGATCGGCCGCCGGGGACTGGCTCCGCCCCCTCGCGCTGTAATCCGCCGGCCGTTCGGAAGCGCCGGTGGGTTACTAGCACCCGGATCGCCACATACAAAGTGTATGATACACTTTGTAATGTATACAAAGTGTATTACACCGGATGCCTCCTGCCCTGGTGATCCCAGTGTCCGAGGGACCACCAGGGCAGGCTGCAGCCACCCTAGTCTGCACCCAAGCACACTGATTCCCCCCCCGCCCCCTGATCGCCCACAGCACCCCTCAGACCCCCCCCCCGCCCACCCCCTAGACCACTGTTTGCACCCAATCACCCCCCTAACCACCCATCAATCACTCCCTGTCACTATCTGTCAACGCTATTTTTTTTAAGTCCCTAAACTGCCCCCTGCTCCCTCCTGATCACCCCCCACCCCTCAGATTTTCCCCAGACCCCCCCCCCCCCCGTGTACTGTATGCATCTATCCCCCTGATCACCTGTCAATCACCTGTCAATCACCCATCAATCACCCATCAATCACCCCCTGACACTGCCACCCATCAATCAGCCCCTAACCTGCCCCTTGCGGGCAATCTGATCACCCACCCACACCAATAGATTGCCCGCAGATCCGACGTCAGATCACCTCCCAAGTGCAGTGTTTACATCTGTTCTCTACCCTAAACAACCACTAATTACCCATCAATCACCCATCAATCACCCCCTATCACCACCTGTCACTGTTACCCATCAGATCAGACCCTAATCTGCTCCTTGCGGGCACCCAATCACCCGCCTTCACGGTCAGATTGCCCTCAGACCCCCCCCCTTATCAATTCGCCAGTGCAATATTTACATCTGTTCTTCCCTGTAATAACCCACTAATCACCTGTAAATCACCCATCAATCACCCCCTATCACTGCCACCCATCAATCACCCCCTGTCACTGCCACCCATCAATCAGCCCCTAACCTGCCCCTTGAGGGCAATCTGATCACCCACCCACTCCAATAGATCGCCCGCAGATCCGACGTCAGATCACCTCCCAAGTGCAGTGTTTACATCTGTTCTCTACCCTAAACACCCACTAATTACCCATCAATCACAGCCTGTCACTGCTACCCATCAGATTAGACCCCTATCTGCCCCTAGGGCACTCAATCACCCGCCCACACCCTCAGAATGCCCTCAGACCCCAGCCCTGATCACCTCGCCAGTGCATTGCTTGCATCTATTCCCCCCTCTAATCACACCTTGAGACACCCATCAATCACCTCCTGTCACCCCCTAGCACACCTACCCATCAGATCAGGCCCTAATTTGCCCCGTGTGGGCTCCTGATTACTCGGCCAAACCCTCAGATCCCCCTCAGACCCCTTTCCGATCACCTCCCCAGTGCATTGATTGCATCTATTTTCCCCTCTAACCACCCCCTGAGACACCCATCAATCACCTCCTGTCAACCCCCCCTCCCCAGCACTCCTATCCATCAGATCAGGCCCAATACAACCTGTCATCTAAAAGGCCACCCTGCTTATGACCGGTTCCACAAAATTCGCCCCCTCATAGACCACCTGTCATCAAAATTTGCAGATGCTTATACCCCTGAACAGTCATTTTGAGACATTTGGTTTCCAGACTACTCACGGTTTTAGGCCCGTAAAATGCCAGGGTGGTATAGGAACCCCACAAGTGACCCCATTTTAGAAAAAAGACACCCCAAGGTATTCTGTTACGTGTATGACGAGTTCATAGAAGATTTTATTTTTTGTCAAAAGTTAGCGGAAATTGATTTTTATTGTTTTTTTTTCACAAAGTGTCATTTTTTCACTAACTTGCGACAAAAAATAAAATCTTCTCTGAACTCGCCATACACCTAACGGAATATCTTGGGGTGTCTTCTTTCTAAAATGGGGTCACTTGTGCGGTTCCTATACTGCCCTGGCATTTTAGGGGCCCTAAACCGCGAGGAGTAGTCTAGAAAACAAATGCCTCAAAATGACCTGTGAATAGGACGTTGGGCCCCTTAGCGCACCTAGGCTGCAAAAAAGTGTCACACATGTGGTACCACCGTACTCAGGAAAAGTAGTATAATGTGTTTTGGCGTGTATTTTTACACATACCCATGCTGGGTGGGAGAAATCTCTCTATAAATGGACAATTGTGTGTAAAAAAAAATCAAAAAATTGTCGTTTACAGAGATATTTCTCCCACCCAGCATGGGTATGTGTAAAAATACATCCCAAAACACATTATACTACTTCTCCTGAGTACGGCGGTACCACATGTGTGGCACTTTTTTACACCCTAAGTACGCTAAGGGGCCCAAAGTCCAATGAGTACCTTTAGGATTTCACAGGTCATTTTGCGACATTTGGTTTCAAGACTACTCCTCACGGTTTAGGGCCCCTAAAATGCCAGGGCAGTATAGAAACCCCACAAATGACCCCATTCTAGAAAGAAGACACCCAAAGGTATTCCGTTAGGAGTATGGTGAGTTCATAGAAGATTTTATTTTTTGTCACAATTTAGCGGAAAATGACACTTTGTGCAAAAAAAACAATTAAAATCAATTTCCGCTAACTTGTGACAAAAAAATAAAAACTTCTATGAACTCACCATACTCCTAACGGAATACTTTGGGGTGTCTTCTTTCTAAAATGGGGTCATTAGTGGGGTTCCTATACTGCCCTGGCATTTTAGGGGCCCTAAACCATGAGGAGTAGTCTTGAAACAAAAATGACCTGTGAAATCCTAAAGGTACTCATTGGACTTTGGGCCCCTTAGCGCAGTTAGGGTGCAAAAAAGTGCCACACATGTGGTATTGCCGTACTCAGGAGAAGTAGTATAATGTGTTTTGGGGTGTATTTTTACACATACCCATGCTGAGTGGGAGAAATATCTCTGTAAATGGACAATTGTGTGTAAAAAAAAATCTAACAATTGTCATTTACAGAGATATTTCTCCCACCCAGCATGGGTATGTGTAAAAATACACCCCAAAACACATTATACTACTTCTCCTGAGTACGGCAATACCACATGTGTGGCACTTTTTTGCAGCCTAACTGCGCTAAGGGGTCCAAAGTCCAATGAGCACCTTTAGGCTTTACAGGGGTGCTTACAATTTAGCACCCCCTAAAATGTCAGGACAGTAAACACACCCCACAAATGACCCCACTGCGCTAAGGGGTCCAAAGTCCAATGAGCACCTTTAGGCTTTACAGGGGTGCTTACAATTTAGCACCCCCAAAATGTCAGGACAGTAAACACACCCCACAAATGACCCCATTTTGGAAAGTAGACACTTTAAGGTATTCAGAGAGGGGCATGGTGAGTCCGTGGCAGATTTCATTTTTTTTCCCAAGTTAGAAGAAATGGAAACTTTTTTTTTTTTTTTGTCACAAAGTGTCATTTTCCGCTTACTTGTGACAAAAATAATATATTCTATGAACTCACTATGCCTCTCAGTGAATACTTTGGGATGTCTTCTTTCCAAAATGGGGTCATTTGGGGGGTATTTATAATATCCTGGAATTCTAGCCCCTCATGAAACATGCCAGGTGGTCAGAAAAGTCAGAGATGCTGGAAAATGGGAAAATTCACTTTTTGCACCACAGTCAATATCAATAAATCAATAAATATAGGCTGAATGGGTTTTTTTTTTTAATCAAAAACATGTTTGTCCACATTTTTCGTGCTGCATGTATACAGAAATTTTACTTTATTTGAAAAATGTCAGCACAGAAAGTTAAAAAAATCATTTTTTTGACAAAATTCATGTCTTTTTTGATGAATATAATAAAAAGTAAAAATCGCAGCAGCAATCAAATAGCACCAAAAGAAAGCTTTATTAGTGACAGGAAAAGGAGCCAAAATTCATTTAGGTGGTAGGTTGTATGAGCGGGCAATAAACCGTGAAAGCTGCAGTGGTCTGAATGGAAAAAAAGTGCCTGGTCCTTAAGGGGGGTAAAGCCCACGGTCCTCAAGTGGTTAAAGAGAACCTGTACTGAGTAAAATTATTTAAAATAAACACATGAGGTAACTTCAATTGAACATTACATAGTTATCTTGCCATCAGTTCCTCTCAGAAGCTCACCATTTTCTTCTGGCAAGGATCCCTTCCAGTTCTGACAACATTTTGTCAGAACTGAAATGTATCAGTTGCTGTCAGTTACAGCTGAGAGGAGAACTGATGTGTCCATGTTTCCCTATGGCTCAAGTGGGCGATGTTACAGTTTAACTGTGTGCTGACCAGGAAGCTGTTATGGTGTAATGGCCATTTTCAAAATGGAGGACAGAAAATTCCCTTGATCACAGTGGACAAACAGGACCAGGAGAGGAGAAAGAGATTGAGGAATAGACTACATGGGAGGCACGTATGACCTGTGTATGTTGATTTTCACTTTTAATTTTCAGTTCAGGTTTTCTTCAAGGACCAGACCCTTTTTTTCCATTCAGACCACTGCAGCTTTTACGGTTTATTGCTCGCTCATACAACCTACCACCTAAATGAATTTTGGCTGCTTTTCTTGTCACTAATAAAGCTTTCTTTTGGTGCTATTTGATTGCTGCTGCGATTTTTACTTTTTATCATATTCATCAAAAAAGACATGAATTTTGTCAAAAAATGATTTTTTTTAACTTTCTGTGCTGACATTTTTCAAATAAAGTAAAATTTCTGTATACATGTAGCACGAAAAATGTGGAAAACATGTTTTTGATAAAAAAAAAAAAACATTCAGCCTATATTTATTGGTTTGGGTAAAAGTTAGTTTTTACAAACTATGGTGCAAAAAGTGAATTTTCCCATTTTGTAGCATCTATGACTTTTCTGACCACCTGTCATGTTTCATGAAGGGCTAGAATTCCAGGATAGTATAAATACCCCCCAAATGACCCCATTTTGGAAAGAAGACATCCCAAAGTATTCACTGAGAGGCATAGTGAGTTCATAGAAGATATTATTTTTTGTCACAAGTAAGCGGAAAATGACAGTTTGTGACAAGAAAAAAAAAAAAGTTTCCATTTCTGCTAACTTGTGACAAAAAAAAAAAAAAAAGAAATCTGCCACGGACTCACCATGCCCCTCTCTGAATACCTTGAAGTGTCTACTTTCCAAAATGGGGTCATTTGTGGGGTGTGTTTACTGTCCTGGCATTTTGGGGGGTGCTAATTTGTAAGCACCCCTGTAAAGCCTAAAGGTGCTCATTGGACTTTGGGCCCCTTAGCGCAGTTAGGCTGCAAAAAAGTGCCACACATGTGGTATTGCCGTACTCAGGAGAAGTAGTATAATGTGTTTTGGGGTGTATTTTTACATATACCCATGCTGGGTGGGTATATTTTTTTTTTACACACAATTGTCCATTTACAGAGATATTTCTCCCACTCAGCATGGGTATGTGTAAAAATACACCCCAAAACACATTCAGGTATTCCGTTTGGAGTATGGCGAGTTCATAGAAGATTTTATTTTTTGTCGCAAGTTAGTGGAAATTGATTTTAATTGTTTTTTTTTTCACAAAGTGTCATTTTCCGCTAATTTGTGTCAAAAAATAAAACTTTCTATGAACTCACCATACTCCTAACGGAATACCTTTGGGTGTTTTATTTCTAGAATGGGTTCATTTGTGGGCTTCCTATACTGCCCTGGCATTTTAGGGGCCCTAAACCGTGAGGAGTAGTCTTGAAACCAAATGTCGCAAAATGACCTGTGAAATCCTAAAGGTACTCATTGGACTTTGGGCCCCTTAGCGCACTTAGGGTGTAAAAAAGTGCCACACATGTGGTACCGCCGTACTCAGGAGAAGTAGTATAATGTGTTTTGGGGTGTATTTTTACACATACCCATGCTGGGTGGGAGAAATATCTCTGGAAATGACAATTGTTTGATTTTTTTTACACACAATTATCCATTTACAGAGATATTTCTCCCACTCAGCATGGGTATGTGTAAAAATACACCCCAAAACACATTATACTACTTCTCCTGAGTACGGCAATACCACATGTGTGGCACTTTTTTGCACCCTAACTGCGCTAAGGGGCCCAAAGTCCAATGAGTACCTTTAGGATTTCAAAGGTCATTTTTGTTTCAAGACTACTCCTCACGGTTTAGGGCCCCTAAAATGCCAGGGCAGTATAGGAACCCCACTAATGACCCCATTTTAGAAAGAAGACACCCCAAGGTATTCAGTTAGGAGTATGGTGAGTTCATAGAAGATTTTATTTTTTGTCACAAGTTAGCGGAAATTGATTTTAATAGTTTTTTTACACAAAGTGTCATTTTCCGCTAACTTGTGACAAAAAATAAAATCTTCTATGAACTCACCATACTCCTAACCTTTGGGTGTCTTCTTTCTAGAATGGGGTAATTTGTGGGGTTCCTATACTGCCCTGGCATTTTAGAGGCCCTAAACATACAATTTGTATGCGGCGATCCGGGTGCTAGTAACCCGCCGGCGCTTCCGAACGGCCGCCGGGTTACAGCGCGAGGGGGGCAGAGCCAGCCGCCGGTGGCAGATCACGTCACGAATGACGCGATCGCTCCGCCGATGCCCGTACAAGGACCACCGCCGATTGTACATGCGGCGGTCCTTGCGGGATCCACTTGCCGGCCGCCTCTGTGCAGTGGGCGGTTGGCAAGTGGTTAAAGGGATTTTAGGACATGGGGCCATATGCAATTCACTTTTTCACCCAAGTTTTCTCCTAGGTGATATTTTTAAATTTGTCAATAAAATGCCTTTTAAGCCACCAGAAACTCAGAAAATACTCAAAATAATTTTGATAATACTTTTGTACTTACTTCTCTGTACTTTGAAAAGTTCAGTTGAAAAGTGCTGGAAAATTATTTAAAATAGAAGATGAAAAATTATCTCCTAGGAGAAAACATAGGAGAAAACTGGAATTGCATATGGGCCATGGTGTGAAAATGTCAACTTGGAGATATCTCAGGTGAAAAAGTGAATTGCATATGGGCCAGGCTGTTTATTAACTGCGTGTGAAAATACTATAGAGAAGGTAACTTAACTACAGAGGAGGTAAATTAACTACAGAGGAGGTAACTTAAGGAATGAAAAGATAAGATAACTCTCTTACTGTGTGGAGGTAAGTTTTCTCTTGCCTTATTATCTCCAGCAGGATCTTAGTGAATTGAGGCAAAAGTGAATTATATCAGGCCCTTTTTCTCCTAGTCCCTGTATCCTCAGCGTCTGCTCCAGGCTATTGTGGAGAACAGTGACAAAAGCCTTTGCAAAATCCAAGTATACTACAAATATATGGCTTTCCCAATATCTAAATTTGTATTCACCATCAGGGCCACCTACAGCCCATCAGAGACCTTGTGACACGGCTGTCTCCTTTGGAGGCACAGGAGCGATCAGCTGTCATAGGCTCATGCGTATGACAGCCAATCGTGGTGATTGGCTGGCGGGGGGAGGAAGGGAGGGCTAGTAATAAAAAAACAAAAAATGAGAATGTATTTAAAAAAGACAAACAAAAAATAAATAAATAAACATCCTTACAGTGATCAGAGCCCACCAACAGAAAGCTCTGTTGGTGGGCAGAAAATGCTGGGGAATTACGCGTGTGCTGAGTTGTACCGCCCTGCAGTGAGCCCTGCAGCGAGCCTGAATTGTAAAAAATAGCCTGGTCACTAGGGGGGGGGGCGGGGGGGGGGGGGGGGCTGCCTACGGTCCTCAAGTGCTTAAAATCTGACCGAACCGACAGGTTTGGGGTCAGTCCATTTTCTCATGGGGGATTCTCAGGGTTTTCTTTGTTTTCAACAGCATTTCCTGAACAGCAGTTGCAAAGCCTAACTGACAAAATAGTGATTAGGGAGGCTGGCTGGTATCTTACTATTTTGGCAGTTAAACTGCTGTTCAGGAAGTGCTGTTGAAAGCAAAGAAAACCCCGAGAATCCCCCATGAGGACATGGACTGGCCCAAAACCTGTCAGTTCTGTCACATTTTAACTGCCAACTTTTTTCGTTATAGTGGTCTTTTAAAGCAAACCTGAACTAAAGATACACATGCCATACTTGCCCCCCTCCCCCCCCCCCCCCTCCCATGTAGTCTACTCATCAATCTCTTTCTCCTCTCCTGCATTCTGTTTGTCTACTGTGAGTGATCAATGTAATTCTCAGTCCTCCATTTTGGAAATGGCCATTACATCATAACAGCTTCCTGGTCAGCACACTGTTAAACTGTAATATCGCCCACTTGAGCCATAGGGAAACATGGATATCACCTTGCTCATCAGTTGTCCTTTCAGTTATAACTGACAGCAACTGATATATTTCAGTTCTGACACAATCTTGTCAGAACTGGAAGGAATCATTGTAATAAGAAAATAGTTAGCTTCTGAGAGGAACAGTTGGCGAGGTAAGTGTGAAATGTTCATTGGCAGGTACATCATGTGTTTATTTTAGACAATATTACTCCGTTCAGGTTCCATTTAAGGCCTGGTTGTAGCTGTAGTCGGGAAGACCATACTTGTCTCCCGTTAACACGGGGACACACCACACAGTGATGAGCGAAAATGCAAATATACTTTTCGACGAATTTTCGCGAAAATAAATACTATTTTCGTTTCAGAAGGCGAAAATTTGAATATCTAAGCCCCCTTACAAGCTAGAATCACCAAATTTGCAAGGTATATTAAAGAGATATGTGGGTACAAGAGAAAAAAGACATTTTTCAAAAAGACCTTATAGTTTTTGAGAAAATCGATTTTAAAGTGTCAAAGGAAAAAAGTATACATTTAAATGCAGTAAATGACAGTTACTGTAGCAAACCTAGCAGTAGTGTAAATTTACTAATATCAAAAGAAAGGGCCAAGTGTAAGTGCCATGGGCTAAGTGCAAAGGGCCAAGTGCAAAGGGCCAAGTGCAAGTGCAAAGGGCCAAGGGTCAAATGAAAAGGGCCAAGTGCAAAAAGCCAAGTGCAAAGGGCCCTTGGCTCTTGGCCCTTTGCCTTTGCACTTGGCCCTTTTCATTTGACACTTGGCCCTTTGCACTTGCACTTGGCCCTTTGCCTTTGCACTTTGCCCTTGCACTTGGCCCTTTGCACTTGGCCCATTGCACTTGCACTTGGCCCTTTGCCTTTGCACTTGGCCCTTTGCACTTGCAATTGGTCCTTTGCCTTTGCACTTGGCCCTTTGCCTTTGCACTTTGCCTTTGCACTTGGCCCTTCGCACTTGGCCCTTTGCACTTGGCCCTTTGAACCTGCACTTGGTCCTTTGCCTTTGCACTTGGCCCTTTGCCTTTGCACTTTGCCTTTGCACTAGGTCCTTTGCACTTGGCCCTTTGCACTTGCACTTGGCCCTTTGCACTTGGCCCTTTGCACTTGCAATTGGCCCTTTGCACTTGGCACTTGGCCCTTTGCACTTGGCCCTTTGCCCTTGCACTTGGCCCTTTCTTTTGCTATTAGTACATTTACACTACCTCTAGGTTTGCTTAAGTAACTGTCATTTACTGCATTTAAATTTATACTTTTTTCCTTTGAAACTTTAAAATCGATTTTCTCAAAAACTATAAGGTCTTTTTGAAAAATTTATTTTTCCTCTTGTGCCCACATATCTCTTTAATATACCCTGCAAATTTGGTGATTCTAGCTTTTAAGGGGGCTTAGATATTTAACGCGAAAAAACGGACTTTAGGCGAAAATTAATGCGAAAATATCATTGCGAAATTTCGCCTTTTGAAGCGAAAATGGTACTTATTTTCACGAAAATTTGGCGAAATCGAAATTAGGATTTTCGATGCGAAAATGGCTTTGGCGAAAATTCGCAAGCAACACTGACACCACACAGAGTGAAGACTGTGGAGGTAAATTGGGGCATAGAGACTGATATAAGGTGGGGGATCTACTAACCCTTACACTCTGGCAGTCTGGTAGTGAATCAGGGAAATTTGAGCGCACAAGGCGCCACCAAAGGTCGTAATAGCAGCGATCAGGCAGTAACTATAATTAAACAGAATAATTAGGCCCCAGCAAAAGCTAGCAGACGAACTACATCTTACCTCACAATCCATAACAGCCTGTAGGGGGAATAGTAATAAACGCTGCCGGGACTTTTGCAGGAGCAGCGTGAGACGTTTATCAGCATCCCCCTGTGCCCGAATTTCCTGATGCCTTAATTACATGTACACGTCTGGTAGTCCTCCCATCCCCATATAGCTGCCCTGATTGTCTGGTAGCCCACCTCCCCCCCCTTCCCCCCAATCCCCATTTAAGCTAACTGTGCACTGTCTAACACCATGAATTAAGGATCACTGGTTGCACTGTTAAAGGGAACCTAAATCTTTTAAAATAATACCAGTTGCCTTACTCTCCTGCTGATCCTGTGTCTCTAATACTTATTGCCATAGCCCCTGAACAAGCATGCAGATCAGGAGCTCTGACTGAAGTCAGACTGGATTAGCTGCATGCTTGTTTCAGGTCTGTGATTCAGCCATTATTGCAGCCAAAGAGATCAGCAGGATTGCCAAGCAACTGATATAGTTTAAAAGGAAACATCCATATCCCTCTCAGTTAAGGTTCCCTTTAATGTCTAGTTCCCTGCAACTCCTCTTACCTTTAGTGCATGAATTGAAGAGTGCAACACCGGCAACAAGGTGTATAAACGTATGTTATTTTTCATGTCTGCTGTCAGGCAATCCTGTGAAAGGAAAAAAAAAAAAATCACAAATTATTATTGTTAAATTGATGTATTTGCTTGAAAATATCAGATAGAAATGCAGAGTAATTATTAATCCCTAATAGAAAAAAAACACGAATTAGCATGGAAAGGCAACATACTTCACAGTGTTGATATTGATTGGCTCATAAGGTTGTAGCACCTTATCAGCCAACCTTATGGTCTTGATAAAGCTCAGATAGTGGGGCGAAACGATCGTCGACCTCCCCCGCACCTCCTGAACGTCTTCATGTGCCGATAAGTATTGTGTGTTTTTTTTATACCAAGATTTCAAGTAATGCTTTTTATGGAATTGAAGAATAGAGATGTGAATTTTTTGTATGCATAAGACGGCTCATTGTACAGTATGTTGAACAGTATGCTCATGTACAGTGCTGCCCATAATTATTCATACCCCTGGCAAATTTTGACTTAAAGTTACTTCTTAAATTATACAAATGCTATGTTCATTTAATGACCTGTTGACATATCGTTTTTGCTGTACCGACCCATTTAAAAATGTCAAAAAAAAATATTTAAAAAAAATATATATACATGAGATACGTTTTTAAAGCTCCACTTAAAAGCAGGAAGCGGATCCTATGTTAAAAATAGGATCCAGTTCCAGTTGTTACAAAACATGGATCCATGTACGATCCGTGTGCTACGGAACACGAGATGGAATGTAGAGTTCCAGACTGGATGGGCAAATGTGTCCAATGAAAGCTTATGAGAACGGACACAGTCCATTCTCACTAGGCTAGCCACTGCATCCACGTTGCCCGTTTCACCCACATCCCATCACTGAGTGATGTCATACTCACATGTCCCGCCGCCATCGTGGCCACTTGGGTCCCGTCAAAACAGCCCAGTGGGAGATCTCTATTGGGCTGACAAAGACCAATGGGAATCCTCAGCAACAAGGAGAATTCTCATTGGTTCATGTTGGACCAATGAAAATTCTCCCTGTTTATAGGAAAAATTGGCCTGCTGCAGCCTATGGAGAACCCCATGCATCTGCCAACTTACAGGCCAATGATGGGACCAAGCGGTGGCGGTAAAGGTGAGCGGTGATGCGTACAGACCAACGTGATCGACCCTGCAGACATGCAGCAAGGGGCGGACACAAAGCAGACAGGAGAAATTGTTGCACGTGGATGCACTTGCCATTTCCATTCTGCATCTGCGCAAGTGTAAACCGACCCTAATGAACTTGCCTTAGATCTCTGAATGTTTTTGCTCTGTCATGCAGATTCCACTGACTGTACAAACTGCTGTACAAACTTCTCAGAAGCAAGAATAAAAACCAGATCGCCCAGATCTGTACAAATTCACAGCATATATGCTGTCAATAAACTGCATGCATGTTTTCCCTGTGAATTTCTGCGTGTACATAGTAAGTAATAAAGCAATATATAAACTCTACTGAAATGTTGAATATTTGGGTGTGCTACAATGAATTACTATAGTTGTAAAATAAATAATCAAATAAAAAAATGTAGTTTATACGAGAAAAAAAACTGCTGGTGAATGGAGAAGTAGTAGTAAGTTATTGGACCTGTTTCCCATGCACGCTCTGCCCCTCACCATGCTTCCGATATATGCTTTGCATAGGGAGTTGCAAAGCAACTGATATCAAAAGTGTGTGTTTGTGTGTGTTTTTTTATGTGTGTGTGTGTCTGTGTGTTTGGTGTGTGTTTGTGTTTGGCATCACTGGCGTAACAATAGGGCATGCAACCCCCTGCCGTTGCGGGGGGGGGGGATGGCGGGGCCCCCATAGGGCCCGCTCAGGGACTTTTGGGGAGCAGGAGGGGTCCCAGAATAAGAGGAGAGTGTGGCAGATCGGTGGGGAAGGAGGAAATTCCGCCCCCCCTCCCTCACCTCGGGCTCTCCTCTCAGCGCTCCCCCTCCTGCAATCATTGGTAGCGTTCGTGGCAGCAGCGGCGGCAGGCTGAAGCTGAACACATTACCTCCTTCTCGCTGGAGGTCTTCCGTTCTCTAAGAGCAACTTCCTGCACAGGAAGTTGCTCTTAGAGAACGGAAGACCTCCAGCGAGAAGGAGGTAATGTGTTCAGCTTCAGCCTGCCACTGCCGCCGCTGCCACGAACACCATCAATGATTGCAGGAGGGGGAGCGCTGAGAGGAGAGCCCGAGGTGTGTGTGTGTGTGTGTGTGTTTGGTGTGTGTGTGTGTGTTTGGTGTGTGTGTGTGTGTGTGTGTGTAGGCGCGCATGCACGAGTGTGTGTGTGTGCATAGCTCCCAACTGTCCCTCTTTTGGAGTGACAATCCCTCTTTGGGAATCCAGTCCCTCTGTCCCTATTTCTCCCTCATGTGCCCTCTTTCAAGACTCATGTAAAGATTTGTATAAATATATGTATTGTTTACTGAAAAATATGTTTAATTGACTCTAAAATGTATTTCCATCCCTTAAATTGATATATTTCTTATGTCCACATGCTAATATGAAGGAAAATTGACCAGGATAAAAAGGACCAGTGTGTTTTGAATTATAAAAGAACAAATTTTCTTATGAAATCTTTATGGTATCTGTGACTAGGGACAGTGGTGTAGGTCAGCAACTATGAGCCCCAGTGCAAGTTTTAGATGGGCCCCTTCAAGCACTTTTACAGAACAATTGATATTGAGCACCAAAAGCTACAAAGGACAGCCACAGACAGTGTCAGATAAATGTAATCAGGGGAGAAGAAAAGTTTGTTATTGATTACCACTATTTGAAGAACATATAGAGGTATTAGCATAACACCAATGAAAAGCTCATACAGTGGCTGAAGGAGGGCCCCTCTGGTCCACGGCCCCAGTGCAGTTGCAACGTCTGCACCAGTTGCTATGCTACTGACGAAGAGTGTGCAAAGGGTGTGATTAGGGGTCTGGTATGGGCGTGGCATTTTAGCCTTTTGGACGTTACTGTTACGTCCGAAAGGCTGCTGCTGCACGCTCCTGCACGTGATCGTGTGCATGCCCCCGCACCTGCGTGCTCCTGTGCCGCCTCCCGTTAGCCCAGAGATCAGTGAATGGGAACATAGTTCTTGTTCATTGATCTAAGTCCCCAGTAGAAATACCTACAGCTTTTTATGAGAAGCCGCGGTCTTTCTGAACAAAAAAAAAAATCACATCCTCTTTATACTTCCTGCAAGCGAAAGTGCTTGCTTACAGGATGGAATAAATAAAAATGACTGTGGCCATCTTGTGGCCAAATGGTAAAACTACATGTACATACATTTTTTTTCACACAAAACACAATAAATTACATTTAACATTAAATGGGGTGTGATTAGGGGTCTGGTATGGGCATGGCATTTTAGCCTTTTGGATGGTACTGTTACGTCCAAAAGGCTGCTGCTGCACGCTCCTGCACGTGATCGCGTGCACGCCCTGCGTGCTCCCGTGCCGAGGGTGTGATTAGGGGTCTGGTATGGGCGTGGCATTTTTGCCTTTTGGACATTACTGCTACGTCCAAAAGGCTGCTGCTGCATGCTCCTACATGTGATCATGTGATCGCGTGCACGCCCGCATGCTCCCGTGCCGCCTCCCGTTAGCCCAGAGATCAGTGAATGGGAATATAGTTCTTATTCATTGATCTACGTCCCCGGTAGAAATACCAACAGCTTTTTATGAGAAGCCACGGTCTTTCTGAACAAAAAAAAACAAAACACATCCTCTTTATATTTCCTGTAAGCGAAAGTGCTTGCTTACAGGATGGAATTAAAAAAAATGACTGTGGCCATCTTGTGGCCAAATAGTAAAACTACATGTACATAGATTTTTTTTTCACACAAAACACAATAAATTACATTTAACATTAACTGTTTACCTCCCACACCCAAAAAATACCCAAATAAAATTTTTAATAAAAAAAAAAATAAAAAAATTACAATTTCAAGATAAAAATAGTTACCTAAGGGTCTGAACTTTTTTAATATGCATGTCAAGAGGGTATATTACTGATATTTTTTAAATTATACGCTTGTAAATAGTGATGGACGCACAACTGAAAAAATGCACCTTTATTTCCAAATAAAATATTGGCACCATACATTGTGATAGGGGCATAATTTAAATGGTGTAATAACCAGGACAAATGGGTAAATAACATGTGTGGGTTTTAATTATGGTATCATGTATTATTTTAAAGCTATAATGGTCAAAAACTGAGAAAAAATGATTTTTTTCTATCTTTTTTCTTAATATTACTGTTAAAATGCATTTAGAAAAAAATAATTCTTTACAAAATGTACCACCCAAAGAAAGCCCGATTGGTGGCTGAAAAAATAAGATATACTGTAGATCGATTCATAGTGATAATTTGTGATAAAGTTATTGGCGAATGAATAGAAGGTGAAAATTGCTTGGATGCATAAGGTAAAAAACGACTGAAGGCTGAAGTGGTTAAGTGTCCCTCTTTCTTATCTCAAAAAGTTGGGAGGTATGTGTGTGTGTGTGTGTGTGTGTGTGTGTGTGGTGTGTGTGTGTGTGTGTGTGGTGTGTGTGTGTGTGTGTGGTGTGTGTGTGAGTGTGTGTGTGTGTGTGTGTGTGTGTGTGTGTGTGTGTGTGTGTGTGTGTGTGGGGGGGGGGGGTATATGTGTGGTGTGTGTGCGTCTGTGTGGTGTGTGTGTGTGTGTGTGTGGTATATGTGTGGTGTGTGTGCGTCTGTGTGGTGTGTGTGTGTGTGTGTGTGTGTGTGTGTGTGTGTGTGTGTGTGTGTGTGGTGTGTGTGTGTGTGTGTGTGTGTGTGTGGGGGGTATATGTGTGGTGTGTGTGCGTCTGTGTGGTGTGTGTGTGTGTGTGTGTGTGTGTGTGTGTGTGTGGTATATGTGTGGTGTGTGTGCGTCTGTGTGGTGTGTGTGTGTGTGTGTGTGTGTGTGGTGTGTGTGTGTGTGTGGTGTGTGTGTGAGTGTGTGTGTGTGTGTGTGTGTGTGTGTGTGTGTGTGTGGTATATGTGTGGTGTGTGTGCGTCTGTGTGGTGTGTGTGTGTGTGTGTGTGTGTGTGTGTGTGTGTGTGTGTGTGGTATATGTGTGGTGTGTGTGCGTCTGTGTGGTGTGTGTGTGTGTGTGTGTGTGTGTGGTGTGTGTGCGTCTGTGTGGTGTGTGTGTGTGTGTGTGTGTGTGTGTGTGTGTGTGTGTGTGTGTGTGTGTGGTATATGTGTGGTGTGTGTGCGTCTGTGTGGTGTGTGTGTGTCTGTGTGGTGTGTGTGTGTGTGTGTGTGTGTGTGTGTGTGTGTGGTATATGTGTGGTGTGTGTGCGTCTGTGTGGTGTGTGTGTGTGTGTGTGTGTGTGGTGTGTGGTGTGTGTGTGTGTGTGTGTGTGTGTGGTATATGTGTGGTGTGTGTGCGTCTGTGTGGTGTGTGTGTGTGTGTGTGTGTGTGTGTGTGGTATATGTGTGGTGTGTGTGCGTCTGTGTGGTGTGTGTGCGTCTGTGTGGTGTGTGTGCGTCTGTGTGGTGTGTGTGTGTGTGTGTGTGTGTGGTGTGTGTGCGTCTGTGTGGTGTGTGTGTGTCTGTGTGGTGTGTGTGTGCAAGTGTGTGTGTGTGTGCAAGTGTGTGGTGTGTGTATGGTGGTGTTTGGTATATGTGTGGTGTGTGTGTGTGTGTGTGTGTGTGTGGTGTGTGTGTGTGTGTGTGTGTGTGTGTGTGTGTATGTATGTGTGTGTGTGTGTGTGTGTGTGTGTGTGTGTGTGTGTGTGTGTCTGTGTGGTGTGTGTGTGCGCACGCGCATACAGGCATTAATTTGTGTTCTTACTGGTTTCAATATTTCTTCAAACTCCTGAAGTTCCTGTGACTTTTTTCTGGGCTCTTTTTTAGCAATGTTCTCGATTTTCTCGCAGTCACTCTCTCCAAACTGATAAATGTGATTCTAAAAGTTGAAGGAACAAAAGAAACCAAATGTTGTGAACAAACTCCTAGACTTGATAACAAGGTGCAAAGAGCACGTTTTTTTCTTTGACATGACACCTGTCTTTATGCAATGGCCTATCAATGTTGCATGGCTTTGTTTTAAGGAGAAATTCCTAATATGAAACTTTGGACTTGATGCATTACAACTTGTAATATTTATTTATTTTAAGAATATTTATATAGCACCGACATATTACGCAGCACCTTAAAGAGTATATTGTATTGTCACTAACTGTCCCTCAGAGGGGCTCACAATCTAATCCCTCCCATAGTCACAAGATTATGTATTTATCCTGTATTGCATGTATCATAGTCTAGGGTCATTTTTTTAGGGGAAAGCCAATTAACTTATCTGTATGTTTTTGGGATGTGGGAAGAAACCGGAGTGCCCAGAGACACGGGAAGAACATACAAACTCCTTGGGACCCAGCGCTGCAAGGCGAGAGTGCTACCCACTACGCCACCATGCTACCTAAATATTGCCATGCTCAGATAGCGCACAGTAATTTTATCGTCAGTACTGGAGCCAGCAGAGTACCGCAGGAGGCAAAATCAGTGCAACCCTCTTACATTAGTAATGTTGGCATTGCTATGGTAAAAGTGCAGGTAACATAAAGAAATGAATTTTACAGTATGTTCCTGTTTTTATTTTACTGCATTGTGTTTGAGAAAATGAATGGTTCCTTTATTGGCTTGGATCCTGATAATGGACATTAGCTTATGAAAAAATCATTGAAACCTTGCCATGGAAAATAACATGATCACATCAGTCTCACAGTCTAAAGCCCTTCTGAGTTAAAACAGATTATCCCAGGGCTGAGTTAGTGCTGGCTAGATAGCTGACCCCTTTTAGTTATCAACAGGGCAGTTTCTAGGCTAAATTTCACCTAGGGCTACGTAGGTGCCTCCAGTATAGGGTAGCCAGTATAGTTGACCCCAGGATTATTTATTTTATTTATTTATTGTATTTATAAAGCGCCGACATATTACGCAGCGCTGGACATTAGTTTAGGTTACAGACAATATTTAGGGGTGACATACAGTAATATGACAATACAGGAATACATGAAAAACCAGATCACGCAGCACAGTATGAGTACAAGGTAATGCTTAGTCAGTCACTGAATGGAGCATGGAGATTAGGCAATTTGAGTTCACTCAAATGCACAGCATGGGTGCACAGTAATGGAGGTGCATGATCAGGTAGGACACAAAAGGAGGAAGACCCTGTCCAAAGGCTTACATTCTAGAGGGAGAGGTAGGGACATGAAAGGTAGGGGACCAGAGTTCAGCTGTGGGTTTAGAGCACTTGTGAGGGGAGTAGGCCAGAGTGAAAAGGTGAGTTTTGAGGGCCTTCTTGAAGATGTTGAAGGAGGGGGCTGCCCTAATGGGTGGAGGTAGGGAGTTCCATAATGTTGGAGCAGCTCTTGAGAAGTCCTGGAGGCGTGCATGGGATTGGGTGATGCGGGGGGCGGTCAGGCGAAGTTCATTGGAGGAGCGGAGTGAGCGGCTAGGTGTGTACCTCTGAGTAAGATCGGAAATGTAAGTTGGACAGGTTTTGTGGACAGATTTGTAGGTCAGACACAGTATCTTGAATCTGATTCTGGACTGGATAGGAAGCCAGTGAGGGATTCACAGTGGGGAGCTGCTGTGGTGGAGCGATGGGAGGAGTGGATAATTCTGGCAGCCGCATTCATGATGGACTGCAGCGGGGCTATTCGGATCAAAGAGAGACCAGACAGAAGGGCATTGCAGTAGTCAGGGCGGGAAATTATGAGGGCATGGATGAGGAGTTTGGTGGTGGCAGAAGTCAGGAAAGGGCGGTATAGGTAAGCAGTCAGTATAGTTGCCCCCAGTATAGGTTAGATAGGTAGGTACCCCCAGTATAGGTTAGATAGGTAGGTGCCCACAGTATATTAGATAGGTAGGTGTCCACTGTATACGTTAAAAAGGTAGGTGCCCACAGTATAGGTTAGATAGGTAGATGCCCGCTGTATATTAGATAGGTAGTTGTCCACTGTATAGGTTAGATAGGTAGGTGCCTGCAGTATAGTTTAGATAGGTAGGTGCCCACAGTATATTAGATAGGTAGGTGTCCACTGTATACGTTAAAAAGGTAGGTGCCCACAGTATAGGTTAGATAGGTAGATGCCCGCTGTATATTAGATAGGTAGTTGTCCACTGTATAGGTTAGATAGGTAGGTGTCCGCAGTATAGGTTAGATAGGTAGGTGCCCACTGTATATGTTACATAGGTAGGTGTCTGCTGTATATTAGATAGGTAGGTGTTCGCTGTATAGGTTAAATAGGTAGCTGCCCCGCAGCGGTGGGGGGAGCGGACATAGTAGTTATAACTCACCTTCCTTCCGCCGATCCCATGCAGCTTCTATCTCCTTCCTTTCCTGGTATCTGCCGCATTGGTAACAGCGCCCCCTGTGATAACATGCGATCAAGTCAGCACATGAGGCACTGTTACCAATGCGACGGACCCTAGGAGAGGAAGGAGATTGAGGCTGTGGGGGATCGGCAGCGGAAGGTGAGTTATAACTACTATGCCTGCTCCCTCCCGCCACTGGGCCCCCCCTCCTACCACTCAATCCTGCTCCCTGGGAGACTGCATGCTCCGCAGGCCCATAGAAACGGGGCTGGTTCTCAATGTTCTATAGGCAGTGGTATACTACAGCAGAGTCCTCAGTATCCAGCACCGTTGGGGATTGCCTGATGCTGGATACATGTGCTTCCTGGTTGCTTGAGCAACTGGCTGAAAAAGCACAAAAACCTCCCCCATAAATACTCACTGAGCCTCCAGTGACATCTTGTTGACTTACTGCAGCTCCTAGTGGCTTTCCGACATCTCAGTCGGCATGTCACTTCACTTGACCCAATACGTGCTCCGCGCCAGAAAGCTGCTAGGAGTAGAGATGGCCCGAACTTAATTGCACGAACATCAGTGGTTCACGTTCGCGATCGAACGCAAACTTTTCTGAGAGTTCGACCCGCCCCCTATACTACATCATTGGGCTAAACTTTGACCCTCTACATCACAGTCAGCAGACACATGGAAGCCAATCAGGCTGCACTCCCTCCCAGGAACCCCCCCCCCGTCCCTTTGTAAAAGGCAGCAGCGTCAGCCATGTTCTCACTCTGTGTGGTGCATACTGCATAGTTAGTGAGAGAAGGGAGAGAGGTTGCTGCAGAGATTAGGGAAAGCTTAGTTAGGCTGTTGTTAGGCTTGTTAGCTTGCTCCTTGCTGATACTTATTGCTACAAAGCACCCCAAAACAGCTCTTTTGAGAGCTAATGTTCTTGTGATGTGTTTTTTTTTATTTGTGTGGCCCATTGACACTTGCATATACAGCCCTGTTAGTCACAGCTGGCCCTTGCTAATTGCTATACTGTGCCAGGCCCAGCACATTCAGTGCCTACCTTTTCACTGCACCTGTGTGTGACAGCTGCACATTTGTAATACCAGTCCATGCATACCTGTTCATGTTCACTGCACCTGCGTGACAGCACACCGTTTTATATACCAGTCACTGCATACCTGTTTGGTGTACCTGTGTGTGTGACAGCTGCACATTTGTAATACCAGTCCATGCATACCTGTTCACGGTACCTGTGTGTGACAGCTGCACATTTGTAATACCAGTCCGTGCATACCTGTTTACGGTACCTGTGTGTGACAGCTGCACATTTGTAATACCAGTCCGTGCATACCTCAGCTTCCACACGGAACCGTGACATATCTTCCTCCTCCTGCTCTGATTCTGGCACCCCACTTAACACTCAGTCGGCCGCAACCACCAAAGTGCCATCATCCCAGGGCTTAGCGGTGTGGACATTTTTTTGTGTGTCTGCCTCAGATAAGAGCAATGCCATCTGTACACTCTGCCACCAAAAATTGAGCCGTGGAAAGACCAAGACCCGCGTAGGGACAACTTCCTTACGAAGGCATATGATGACAAAAGCACAAACTGCAATGGGATGACCACCTGAGGAAAAGCAGCACACAAAAGCAAAACCACACACCGCAGTGGAAGATACCAGGCCGCAACTATTTCTCAAAAAAGGCGATACCCAAACTGTACCGTGATGTTGAAAGGCAAGTAGTGTCATCTCTGGCACACAGCGTTGGGTCAAGGGCCCATCTGACCATGTGGTCTGCAAAGCACGGTCAGGCCTGCCCGAAGACTAAGTCAGTCCCCACACACAGCATCTCTGCCTGCACGCTGTGTGACTGCCTGCTCCAAGACTAAGTTGGTCCCCAGTCTCCACACAGCATCTCTGCCTGCAGGCCACTTGACTGCCTTCTCCGCCACCACCAACAGGGTCCAGGACTCCAGGTGGATTCCTGAATTTTTAAGGCCGCTGCTAGCAGCGACCACTAACAAAATAATAATATTGTACATGCGTCAATTCCCCTTCGTGATCGTTACCTTGCCGCGGTGAAGGGGCTTGCGTATAACAATGAAGCAATGACCGCCGGCTATATGAGTGTCTCGGGGGGGGGGGGGGGGGTTGTTTACTAAGCACTGTGGAAGAGAGTTTCTGTAGTGGGAAGAGTTTCTAGACAAGTGTTTTATGGGTGAAAGAACAAGATAACTAAAGATGAAGACAGTAGTCTTAGTAGTAGTAGTAGTAGTAGAGAAGAGGTTGCATGTTTGATAGTATCTGGAGATAAGTGTAGCTATGTAACAAGGAGCTAGACTGTAAAGTGCTTTGTAGGTAACAGGATCTTGAATTGTATCTCCTTTGGTGTGATAGGATGTCAATACAGGGGTTAAGAGAGGGTCTTAAAGTGTAACTGTTGGGCATAAAATCAAAAATCAATTATTTTTATCTAGTAAATAAGTAATAAGGATGCTAACCAGGCAATCCAAAAGTTAAAAATCACTCTTAGTTTTCTTATCCATAAAACAACATTTCCCAGTCTCCGTGGCTCTTATTTGGCACATTTGCCGCACAAAGTAAGTTGCAGGGCATGCTGGGTTGTCTTTTTTTTTCTACTTTACTTTCCCCTGATAGAAGCAACGCAAGCATCATTTATTTTAGGAAGTTAGTCTATTTTCTAGTCTGTGGCCCAGATTTGTGACCAAACAAGTATGTAAGTCAAACCTTTTCTGGATATGAAAGAAACATCAGCTTATAATCATTGGAGTTGTTTTTCCATTTTTTTATGAAATCGCTGTTTGTTAAACAATCTTTAACTTCTTGACCAGCTATTCGAAATCCAAACTCTGACAGGAGAAGAACTGAGTCAACCTATGAGGCAAACCAAAATAACAATTATTAAAGTTCATTTGTTTCCTGTAAAGCATTCTGGAAATAGTGTCATCAATATTTAAGTAAATACTTAAAGGGGAACTGAAGTAAGAGGTATACTGAGGCTGCCATATTTATTTCCTTTTAATCAATACCAGTTGCCTGGCAGCCCTGCTGGTCTATTTCTCTGCAGTAGTATCTGAATAACACCGGAAACAAGCATGCAGCAAGTCTTGTCAGATCTGACTTTAAAGTCTGAAACACCTGATCTGCTTCATGCTTGTTCAGGGGCTATGGCTAATAGTATTAGAGGCAGAGGATCAGCAGGGCTGCCAGGCAACTGGTATTGCTTAAAAGGAAATAAACATGGCAGCCTCCATATACCTCTCTCTTCAGTTCCCCTTTAAAGGGGTTCTTTCGCAAATGAGGAAAAAAATAAAAAGTGGTTTATGCATAAACTATTAAACATCCTTCTAAAATAGCGTAAAAAGTTTTTTAAAAAATGAATGGTTTCATCAATACAACATGTAATGTAAACAGTGACGGATGTCGGACTGGGACTGGGAGGCTAATCCATTTGTTAGGGGTGTTTTTTTTTTTTTTTTACTTTCATTTCACAACCATAACTCCTGCCTACCTAGTTTTCAGTGGTATAATCCACTGCCAGCAGGAATCGCCGTTATAACTGGAACAGCTGAGCTCCTCAATATGTGTTTACATTGTTGCTAGGCAACCAGATGCCACTTTACTGTGCACCAAACACGTATACTTCTCATAATAATAAAGTATACGGATTTGTTATGTTCTGTACTGTTTGTATTGCTCATTGCTGCATTCGCATTGAGCAATTTCTGTCTGGCATGTGTGGATGCTTTGTGAATGAATGTCTGTTTCCTCAAAGTCTGCTATCAGTTTGACAGACATTCATCTGATCTGTTGCAGATCTGTTCCTGTTCCTGTCCTGTTTTTGTATAGCTCATTGCTGCATTCGCATTGAGCAATTTCTGTCTGGCATCTGTGAATGCTCTGTGAATGAATGTCTGTTTCCTCAAAGTCTACTGTCAGTTTGACAGACATTCATCTGATCTGTGGTAGATCAGTTCCTGTTCTTGTTCTGTTATTATATTGCTCATCGCTGCATTCGCTTTGTGCAATTTCTGTCTGTCATCTGTGGATGGTTCAGGGGATTAGTCTTGCTGTGCCCCACAGCTCCACCTGCTGGCTGGATTTGTTCCTCCACAGGTGTATTCCATTACTGGGCTCCTCTGTCTGAACGCTTGTGGAGATCTCCTCAGAGTCAGCGTACATGCTGTGCGCTGACCGTGGAGATCGTTCCTGCAATCGTTACATTCTTGTACTGGAAACAATTAGACTTATGTTTCTGATCCTAATGTTTTCTTTCTTGGCTGTACCACACATACAAATCATCATAATTTTTTTTTCGCTTCAGTGTCTATTTAAATAAAAAATCTTCACACTACTCGAGACATCTGGGCCCGTATGTAATTAACTTCTTCTCCTGAGTTTTCTCCGAAGTGATATTTTCAAACTTGTCAATAAAATTCATTTGAAATCACAAGCAAAAAATTCATTTGAAATCACTAGCGAGCAAGAAAATACTTCAAATAGTTTTGATAGTACTTTTTTCATTTACTTTTCAGTACTTTTTCAATTGCAAAGTGCTGCAAAGTTATGCTACGTACACACTGGCGACTATGGTCGTTTGAAACAGCTAATTAACGATTGTTCCGCCAACAATCGGGGAAAAAACTTTACCCAACGATCATTAACACGAATGACAAAAGAATGACATCGGGAAGATGGAAATATCCAACCTGACGGATTGTATCTACCGACAATCGTTACAAAACTATAGTGTGTACAGACATCGGCCGAGAACGATTATTACAAGGACCAATGCGCCTGCGTTGAATTCTGCCCAGCTTCAGTACTTCCTTTGTAGCGCGGCCGTAAAGATTGTTACATTGCTCATTTCAATTAAACTTTGTTTTCAAGTTAACAATCATATCAGGAAAGCCAGCAACATCCCCAGGACTGAACTCCTGAAATATAAGCAAAACCAGAAAGAGGAACGTGTCCCTTTGGTTGTCACCTACAACCCACACCTGGAAATCTTAAGGAGGATTGCTAAGGAACTTCATCCCATTTTACACAAGGATCACAGACTGAGAACGATATTCCCTAAACCTCCACTCTTGTCATATCGGCAACCACACAATCTAAAACAGATGATTGTCAGGAGCTCTTTGAATAGGCCTCAACAAAACGGAACATCACCCTGCCGACAAAAAATATGTGGGACCTGCAGACACATTTACTCCACTGACAGGGTAACGATACCAGGTTCACAACAGGAGTACAGAATACAAGGTAAATTTTCTTGTGGGTCCACCAATCTGGTATATCTGATCATGTGTGCTAAATGCCCCAATGTTATGTACGTGGGAGAAACTGGACAAACTCTGCGCAAACGTATGAATGGACACAGGCACACTATTAATGATACCAAATCTGGACTCCCAGTTGCTACACACTTTCGGTCCAACGGACACAGCATGGATGATCTTCGTGTCACTGCCCTGAAGGGCGGCTTCAAAACGTCAAATGACCGATTAATAGCAGAAACAAAATTTATAAATTGTTTCAAAGCTGTGCAGAAGGGTCTGAATAAGGACAACAACTTTCTATATTGGTATGAGATTGATGATATATGAACTGTCTCAGCCACCCTAGCTGAACTTGTGAACTAAGAATTTACGATACCTCTGGGTCAATCCTAATACCAGGTCTGTGAGCAATAAAGTAAACAAGGATCCTTATCTTACCCCATTTAGATGGTCTGTTTGTATTAAGGCATCTTAATGATGTATTTATGCTTGAAAAAAATATCTGTTTTTCCTTTTGATGTTGCATGTATATAAGCTGTCTGTACCACCAGCTTGCAAACTAACAGGATATAAACCTGACGAAGGCTGCAAGGCCGAAAGCTTGTTTATTCTTATTCATTTGTAGTTAGCCAATAAATGGTATCATCCTGATTTAAAACTTCTTGCAATCATATATTTGTATCTATTGTAACTCCATGTCATAGTTTTTTTTTAAATGTTATATAAATATGTACGCAACATTTTCTTCTGATCGTTCTTTTCTGTGAGAACGATCGTTAAAATGTGTATGATGATCGCTGCATCCCATCGTTGCATACCAATCTTTCCAATATCGTTCGTCTGGTAACTATCGTTCCTTGCAAATGATAGTTATCGCATGTGTGTACGTAGCATTAGTGTTGGGCGAACAGTGTTCGCCACTGTTCGGGTTCTGCAGAACATCACCCTGTTCGGGTGATGTTCGAGTTCGGCCGAACACCTGACGGTGCTCGGCCAAACCGTTCGGCCATATGGCCGAACTAAGAGCGCATGGCCGAACGTTCCCCGAACGTTCGGCTAGCGCTGTGATTGGCCGAACGGGTCACGTGGTTCGGACCCGAACGCGCTCTGATTGGCCGAACGGTCACGTGGTTCGGGTAAATAAATACCCGAACCACGTCATATCTCCGCCATTTGTCTGTGGGTTTAGCTTTGGGTAGGCAGGCAGGGTAGTTCGCGCTCCAGCCACGCTAGCCAGGGTCCCCCCTGTCATTGTGTCACTGCTGGGAACAGTAGTACACCGCTTGCTCAGCCACACTATATAGCATTCTGTTTACTGCCACTCTGTGTACCTCGCTCAGCCACACTATATAGCATTCTGTTTACTGCCACTCTGTGTCTGCTGGGAATAGTAGTACACCGCTTGCTCAGCCACACTATATAGCATTCTGTTTACTGCCACTCTGTGTACCTCGCTCAGCCACACTATATAGCATTCTGTTTACTGCCACTCTGTGTCTGCTGGGAATAGTGGTACACCGCTCGCTCAGCCACACTATATAGCATTCTGTTCACTGTTCTGTGTCTGCTTGGAATAGTGGTACACCGCTCGCTCAGCCACACTATATAGCATTCTGTTTACTGTTCTGTGTCTGCTGGGAATAGTGGTACACCGCTCGCTCAGCCACACTATATAGCATTCTGTTTACTGTTCTGTGTCTGCTGGGAATAGTGGTACACCGCTCGCTCAGCCACACTATATAGCATTCTGTGCACTGTTCTGTGTCTGCTGGGAATAGTGGTACACCGCTCGCTCAGCCACACTATATAGCATTCTGTTCACTGTTCTGTGTCTGCTGGGAATAGTGGTACACCGCTCGCTCAGCCACACTATATAGCATTCTGTTTACTGTTCTGTGTCTGCTGGGAATAGTGGTACACCGCTCGCTCATCCACACTATATAGCATTCTGTTCACTGTTCTGTGTCTGCTGGGAATAGTGGTACACCGCCCGCTCAGCCACACTATATAGCATTCTGTTCACTGTTCTGTGTCTGCTGGGAATAGTGGTACACCGCTCGCTCAGCCACACTATATAGCATTCTGTTCACTGTTCTGTGTCTGCTGGGAACAGTAGTACACCGCTCGCTCAGCCAGAGTATATAGCATTGTGTTTACTGCCACTCTGTGTACACCGCTCAGCCAGACTATATACCATTGTTTACTGACACTCTGTGTACACCGCTCAGCCAGACTATATACCATTGTTTACTGACACTCTGTGTACACCGCTCAGCCAGACTATATACCATTGTTTACTGCCACTCTGATTCTGCTGGGAACAGTAGTACACCGCTCGCTCAGCCAGACTATATAGCATTGTGTTTACTGCCACTCTGTGTACACCGCTCAGCCAGACTATATACCATTGTTTACTGACACTCTGTGTACACCGCTCAGCCAGACTATATACCATTGTTTACTGAAACTCTGTGTACACCGCTCAGCCAGACTATATACCATTGTTTACTGCCACTCTGATTCTGCTGGGAACAGTAGTACACCGCTCGCTCAGCCAGACTATATACCATTGTTTACTGACACTATATAGCAGACTATATAGCATTGTGTGTACACCGCTCAGCCAGACTATATACCATTGTTTACTGACACTCTGTGTACACCGCTCAGCCAGACTATATACCATTGTTTACTGCCACTCTGATTCTGCTGGGAACAGTAGTACACCGCTCGCTCAGCCAGACTATATACCATTGTTTACTGACACTCTGTGTACACCGCTCAGCCAGACTATATACCATTGTTTACTGCCACTCTGATTCTGCTGGGAACAGTAGTACACCGCTCGCTCAGCCAGACTATATACCATTGTTTACTGACACTCTGTGTACACCGCTCAGCCAGACTATATACCATTGTTTACTGCCACTCTGATTCTGCTGGGAACAGTAGTACACCGCTCGCTCAGCCAGACTATATACCATTGTTTACTGACACTATATAGCAGACTATATAGCATTGTGTGTACACCGCTCAGCCAGACTATATACCATTGTTTACTGACACTCTGTGTACACCGCTCAGCCAGACTATATACCATTGTTTACTGCCACTCTGATTCTGCTGGGAACAGTAGTACACCGCTCGCTCAGCCAGACTATATACCATTGTTTACTGACACTCTGTGTACACCACTCAGCCAGACTATATACCATTGTTTACTGCCACTCTGATTCTGCTGGGAACAGTAGTACACCGCTCGCTCAGCCAGACTATATAGCATTGTGTTTACTGCCACTCTGTGTACACCGCTCAGCCACACTATATAGCATTGCGTACTCTGCCAGTCAGTGTGTATATTGCTGGGATCAGTAATACTCCACTCACCGTCAACCACTATATGAGCTCAACATGAGTTCCCCAGAGACCTCCGCTGTGAGCAGCACTCCCAACAACAGCAACAGCCAACGCCCCACGCAAGCTATAACATCCACCCCAGCAGCCAGTGGTCAGCAGCAGCCCTCCCCGGAGGAGAACGTTGTGTCCATCAGTCCGTCGCCAGAGCGATTAATGAGGGCTGCCATTGAGGAGATGATGGGGCCTGATGTGGAGGAGGAGGTCTGGCTCAGGCCAGCATCCCAAGTTAATGTTGAGGACGATGAGGGGTCTGTGTCTGGGGATGTTGGGGTGGCAGAGGTGGTGGGTGGGTCAGACTCAGGAGAAGAGTTGTATGATGAGGATGATGATCGGGACCATCTGTATGTGCCTCAGAGTCCGACCCCGGAAAACATGTTGTATCGTGTGTTTAGGTACTAAAATCTGCGTTCCCTCCCAGTAGTGTTGGGCGAACAGTGTTTGCCACTGTTCGGGTTCTGCAGAACATCACCCTGTTCGGGGTGACTATATAGCAGACTATATAGCATTGTGTTTAATGCCACTCTGTGTACACGGCTCAGCCACACTATATAGCATTGTGTTTACTTCCACTCTGTGTCTGCTGGGAACAGTAGTACACCGCTCACCCGCCACTGTATAGCATTGTGCTCTGTGTCACTGCTGACAATAGTGGTACACCGCTCACCCACCACTGTATAGCATTTCTGTACTGCCACTGTACTGCTGCCAGTCAGCGTGTACTTTAAGGATAAGTGAAATGAGGAAGAAATCCGGTGAAAGAGGGAGGGGCAAGGGAAGAGGTGTTTCCCCTGACGGTTCACGTACAGGCCACAGGGGAGCACCCAAGAAAACCCACTCAATACTGCCCATGTTGTCCAGGACAACAACCCTCACAGATCCAAAAGAACAGGACCAGATAATTACTTGGATGACCTCTCAAGCGTCCAACAGTGGGTTAAGCAGCACCAGCACATCACGCACGAGGTCCGAGTCCTCAGCCAGTTAAAGTCTGGGCTTTCTTTGAAGACTGCACTGAGGATGTTACCATGGCGATTTGCAAGGTGTGCAAGACCCGCCTGAGCAGGGGGAAAAGTATTAACAACCTCTCCACCACCAGCATGAGCCGCCACATTCTATCCAAACATCCCACTCTGTGGGCAAACGCGGCAGGACAGGGTACCACCAGCAACACTGCCTCCCTTGGGTTCACCAGACTCACCACCAGACCCGCCTCAGCAGCAGCAGTAGCCCAGCCATTGCGTGGTTCACAACATTCACAAACATCAGACGATGCTGACACTGTCACTTTCCGGACTAGTGCTCTTGAGGTCTCCCAGTGTTCATCAAACACAACAACCAACAGCCCTTCGGTGTGCAGCGCTACGGTTGAGTTGTCTGTCTCTGAGATGTTTGAGCACAAGAGGAAATTGCCAGCAAATGACCCCCGGGCCGTGGCAGTAACAGCCAGCCAGCATAGCCAAGCTTCTGGCCTGCGAAATGCTGCCATATCGAGTGGTGGAGACAAACAGCTTCAAGGGCATGATGTCAGTGGCCATCCCACGTTACGTTGTTCCCAGCCGCTACCACTTTGCGCGCTCTGCAGTGCCTGAGTTGCATGAGCACGTGGTCAGCTAAATAACCCGAAGCTTGAAGAATGCCGTTGCCTGCAAGGTTCACCTCACCACTGACACCTGGACGAGTGCGTTCGGCCAGGGTCGATACATCTCCCTTACCGCGCACTGGGTGAACCTTGTGGAGCCTGGCAGCGATTCCTCACCTGCTACGGCGCGGGTGTTGCCCACGCCGCAAACAGCTGGATAACAACAGCAGCACCTACCTCTCTGACTCCTTCTCCTCCAACGCATCTCAAAGCTGTACCTCATCCGGAAATGCTAACCCAGCACCAGCAGCAGTAGGATCGTGGAAGCAGTGCAGCACAGCTGTTGGCATGCGTCAGCAAGCGTTGCTGAAGCTGATCTGCCTTGGGGATAAGCAGCACACAGGGGAGGAAATTTGGAGGGGAATAAAGGAACAGACGGATTTGTGGCTGGCACCGCTGGACCTGAAACCGGGCATGAAGCTAGACACCTGGCACGAACTGGCAATGTACGCAATAGAGGTGCTGGCTTGCCCGGCAGCCAGCGTTATGTCGGAACGCTGTTTCAGTGCTGCCGGAGGCATCATCACAGATCGGCGTATCCGCCTCTCCACAGAAAATGCAGACCGTCTGACTCAAATTAAAATGAATCAATCCTGGATTGGAAACGACTACGCAACACTCCTGGACCCCAACCAAGTAACATGACCGATGAACATCTGGGATGGTTTAGCGTTTCCGGTCCCTGTTTATTGAACCTCTCATCTGTATTACATTTATGACTGCATGGCGGCAAAAAGCATTGCTGCTATATCCGCACGCTTTTTGTCCTCATGCAAGGCCTGGGTTGTTGTGTCTCACAAAGCGTGGCCTTCTCCTCCTGCGCCTCCTCCTGTTCCATCACGTGTGCTGCTGCTGCTGCTGCTGCTGCTGCTGCTGGGTTACCGTTGCCGGTCCCTGTTTATGGAACCTCTTATCTTTATTACATTTATGACTACATGGCGGTACAAAGCATGCTATCCGCACGCTTTTTGTCCTCATGCAAGGCCTGGGTTGTTGTGTCTCACAAAGCGTGGCCTTCTCCTCCTGCGCCTCCTCCTGTTCCATCACGTGTGCTGCTGCTGCTGCTGCTGCTGCTGGGTTACCGTTGCCGCGTGGTCCCTGTTTATGGAACCTCTTATCTTTATTACATTTATGACTACATGGCGGTACAAAGCATGCTATCCGCACGCTTTTTGTCCTCATGCAAGGCCTGGGTTGTTGTGTCTCACAAAGCGTGGCCTTCTCCTCCTGCGCCTCCTCCTGTTCCATCACGTGTGCTGCTGCTGCTGCTGCTGCTGCTGGGTTACCGTTGCCGCGTGGTCCCTGTTTATTGAACCTCTTATCTTTATTACATTTATGACTACATGGCGGTACAAAGCATGCTATCCGCACGCTTTTTGTCCTCATGCAAGGCCTGGGTTGTTGTGTCTCACAAAGCGTGGCCTTCTCCTCCTGCGCCTCCTCCTGTTCCATCACGTGTGCTGCTGCTGCTGCTGCTGCTGGGTTAGCGTTGCCGCGTGGTCCCTGTTTATTGAACCTCTTATCTTTATTACATTTATGACTACATGGCGGTACAAAGCATGCTATCCGCACGCTTTTTGTCCTCATGCAAGGCCTGGGTTGTTGTGTCTCACAAAGCGTGGCCTTCTCCTCCTGCGCCTCCTCCTGTTCCATCACGTGTGCTGCTGCTGGGTTAGCGTTGCCGCGTGGTCCCTGTTTATTGAACCACTTATCTTTATTACATTTATGACTGCATGGTGGTACAAAGCATGCTATCCGCACGCTTCTTGTCCTCATGCAAGGCCTGGGTTGTTGTGTCTCAAAGCGTGGCCTTCTCCTCCTGCGCCACCCTCCTCCTGTTCCATCACGTGTGCTGCTGCTGGGTTAGCATTACCGGTCCCTTTTCCTGGAACCTCTTATATGTATTACATTTATGACTGCATGCCGACAAAAAGCATGTTACCTGTGCAAAGAAAACAGACATTTCCCGCATTTAAAAGACAGTTTTCCCTTTGAAACTTTAAAATCGATTTTCTCAAAAACTATAAGCTCTTTTTGCTAAATTTTTTTTTCCTCTTGTACCCACTCCCAAGGTGCACATACCCTGTAAATTTGGGGTATGTAGCATGTAAGGAGGCTTTACAAACCACAAAAGTTCGGGTCCCCATTGACTTCCATTATGTTCGGAGTTCGGGTCGAACACCCGAACATCGCGGCCATGTTCGGCCTGTTCGGCCCGAACCCGAACATCTAGATGTTCGCCCAACACTACGTAGCATATGTCTAAGTAGAAGCTGAAAAAGGATCTCCTAGGAGAAAACGCAGGAGAAAAAGTTAATTGCATATGGACCCTCGTCTCGAGTCATCCTCTGCATTCAATTACATGCCATCTTTCAGTAAATTATTTTAAAATACTTTTCATAAGTTCAAGAATTTTAGGTTTTAATGTGTAACCTTAGAACAAGATCTTAGGTGAGAATCAATACTCACTGTGTCAAGAGCATCCTGTATTAAACCCATTACCAGTGGATCACTGTCATTTGTTCCTGGTAACTCCAGAATCTCAGCTCCACCATACAGCAGAGTGCTGGGCACATATACTACCAGGCTCTTCATTGCAGCTATTTTCTGCTTCATACTTCTACTTGTATCCTCATCATCATCTGATAATGTGTATTTTTTCAAGAGCTTCTGTATAGTATAAATAATTTATGTTTATTGTACTGTGACTTCCTAAAACAAGTAAATTAAAACTCCATCATTGCATTCCTTTGTGGAAACTGGTGCATCAAATTTGATATTTAACCTATTCAAGACAATCATCAACCAGACTAGGAAATGAAACATTAAGATTGCCACATGTATGGACACAGAGGCATTTGTGCACGCATTTTCTGGCATCATCAACAACATGATATGAAAAATTCTCTCCAGCAGGGAGGCACACCACAATTAATTCATTGTTTGGAAAAGATTCAAATTGGACATTGGCACAGTCAGCCATGTCATTACATTACATTTCCTCCTTCACTGGTAATGTGCTGTAAGAACATTAACTTAGGTCTGGAACCCACTAGCAGCGCTTTCTAAGCACCAGTGATTTGTAAAGCTCTTGCTAATGCAAGGCTATGGGTGATTTTTATAAAATCACATCCTGCAAGTGGAGCCGCACACATAGCATTACAATAGCAAGAGCTTTTCAAATCTTAAGCACACTGAAAAAGCTTAGAAAAGTGCTGCTAGTGGGTTCCAGGCCTTACTCTGCAGTTGTGTTGCTTGTAAATTTTTGCCAAAATAATTTTCGCATCCAAAATGCTATTTTTGATTTCGAACATATATTAGCAAAAATACATTGTATTTGCGCAATGTAAATGTTTGCCAAAACTGCAAATTATTATTCATGAGTTAAAAACAAATTACGGTACACATTTTAAAGAGAAAAATCACAAAAAAAGAGATAAATCACAAACATATTACAAATTGATTTTTTTTAAGGCATCTAATTTTACATGATTTTCGTGAAAATTAGTGCAAAAAGAATATTGCATTTTTGCTCATCACTTCTGTGTAGCCCATCACCTGACCATGTTTTTCCATGAGTTCTCATATACATGACGATCACTAAAGGTCTATACCCATGACGCGATTTCCCAGACAATTTCTCCATGTCCACTCTCTACCACCACGCTTACAGTACATGTGTAGGGGACACCAAAACACTAGTAGCCACATGCATAAGCTCTCATTGCAGGCATCCACGCTCCTCCCAACATGTTTTGTCAGTTATGACTCATCAGGGGCTCCCTGATGTAGGTCGCCACATCTGGTGAGTCTGTACACATCAGGTGTGGTGGAGGTGTTCATCAATAGTTATCTGGGGGGTGTATGAAGTTTGTAGAGGCCTACAACTGATGCATACGAATTTGACGTGATGTCAAAGTGACGATATAAGGGATGTAGAATCATTTGGATACTAATAGGCTGTACTGGTCATGGTCAGATGCAGTATATTATTGGCTTTTGTTTTTATTTTTTTAGGAACTTATTTTTCAGTCTGGGAGTGAGCAATCCTTTTGTGTTTGGTAAGTTGTAGGAGTGGTGGGGGGGAGTTCCTGGTGTTGGCAGCTCCGGGGCTGACCTGCACTCTCCTTTTGTGTTACATACTGGTTTGGGGGTCCCGAGCAATGGCAGTGCTCTGGGCCCCCACCCATCATGTGCACAAGAGTTTGCGAACTTATTTTTCAGTAAACCAGCCCCTGTGACTTACTTGTAGAGCAAGTCGGTCTTGTGCAGCTGAATTGTTGCCATTTCCAATGTGCAATTCAGTCTTCCCTGCAAATTCCTTTACTTGATCACAAAGTCTGACATCTTCAGGAGAGGTAATTGTTCTCGGAACACTCCAAGCATCCTGCATATAACACAGGTAATTAGCTCTTGTATGTAATTATAGAATTAAAATACAGTTTTAAATATAGTATTAAAATAAAATACAGCAATTCAACCATATTTCAGAATAAACAAAAATATTGGACATAGTACACGTTATCCACATAGGGAAATATAAAAGTATGATTAAGGGCTCTTCCTCTGACACAGCAGACCTGGGTTCAAATCTTGTCTCTTCCTGTTCATCCAGCACCTATTCAGATGGAGACCTTGGGCTAGTCTCCCTAACACTGCTACTGCCTACTGAGCGGGTCCTAGTGGCTGCACTTCAAGCTCTTTGAGTCCACTAGTAGAAAAGCATAATATGAAACACTCTAGAAGTAGATAGACACTGAATGATGTTGCTAAAAACATGCCTTAGGTTAGCACTGAGTAAGTATGAAGTCACCTGGTGGCTGAGCAATGCATTGCAGCATTGCATGAATCTCCCTAGTAGTAGCAGTAGAATACTGTACCATGTTAGCCATCAGTAAAAGCAAGAAGTTTTGGATAAGGATGATACCATTTATTGGCTAATTTAGAGATAAATAAGACTTTTGAGCCTTCATCAAACTTAATCCTGTATGCTTACACAGGATACGGAATTCAGTCTGACGGAGGCTCAAAAGCCGAAAGCTTACTCTTATTTACCTCAAACTTCTTGAATCTCTCTCTGATTGGTTGCCCAATGACAACTAAGCAGAGAACACCCAGTGGTTTTTACTGACCACCACCTTTTTTTTTTTAGAAATGTCATGGTACACATTCTGCATCACCAACCATTATTTTAGCGTTTTCCATATTTTTTGCATACATCTCCACATCTTCATTGTTTTCCACCCCCTGATCAAAACTGAAAATACCCTCTAGAGAGTCTGTGTCACCATCCAGAATAATATAATATGAGTACTAAGGTTCAGAAAGAACAGTAACGAGGGCTACATAATGTATTAACCGGTTCAGCACTGCAGTGCTGAAAATCTCATGCATCCGAGCAACGTTCACCTCCCATTCATTCGCCTATAACTTTATTGCTACTTATCACAATGAATTGATCTATATCTTGTTTTTCCGCCACTAATTAGGCTTTCTTTGGGTAGTACATTTTGCTAAGAATTATTTTTTTCTGCATGCATTTTAACAGGAAGATTAAGAAAGAAATGAAAAAAATTCATTATTTCTCAGTTTTTGGCCATTATAGTTTGAAATTAATATACGCTACCGTAATTAAAACTCATGTATTTTATTTGCCCATCTGTCCCAGTTATTGCACTATTTAAACGATGTCCCTATCACAATTTATGGTGCCGAAATTTCATTTCGAAATAAAGGTGCATTTTTTCAATTTGCGTCCATCACTATTTATAAGCTTATAATTTTAAATAATATAATAACATACTCTCTTGACATGCATATTTAAAAAGTTCAGACCCTTAGGTAACTATTTATGTGTTTTTTTTTATTGTATTTTTTTTTTTTTTATTTAATAAAAAATGTATGTGGGTAATTTTTGGTGTGGGAGGGAAACTGCTTATTTTAAATGTAAAATAATATTATTGTTTAATTAAAAATGTATGTGGGTGCAGTTTACTATTTGGCCACAAGATGGCCACAGTGAAAAAAGTCCTGGATGCGAACGATCTCGCATCCAGGAACTAAAAAGCAGAGGAGAAGTTTCCTGGGGGCAGAAATACTGCGCTCTCTGGATAGAAAGCGTCGGTATTTCTGCGGGGAAGTTAGATCGGTGAATGGGAATTATATTCCCATTCACTGATCGGGGGGCTAGCGACAGGCGGCAGGAGAGCGCGCGGGAACGCCCCCGATCGCGCGCACCATGCGGCGGGAGCAGCAGTGCCTATCTGGACGAGGAAGCTCGTCCAGATAGGCCGAACTGGATAAAAAAGCCAGCTGTCATTTTACTAAGTTTAAATAAAGACCATAAGCTTGAAAACCAAGCAAGCACAACGCATGCATCAGGAAGTAAGTTATGCAGCAACTCTAAACAACAAAAATAAGATACCTCTTCTTCGTCGGTTGAAGTAAATAGATTTTCAGTCAGAATTCTAAATCGGGCCCTTAGCGATTGTCGTGATTTCTCCTGCATCTTCTGATTTACCAAATCAGGCCTTGTTTCTGCAGACCCTGTATACAGTCATAGTGATTTAATTTAATTATTATTATAATCATGCTTATGTAGCACTGAGACATAATTTTCAAAGTGCTTTTACAGTGTACAGTTTATATCACTGAGCTGGACTCACAATTTAAGGTCCCTCCCACAATCCCAGTCAATACATTTTCTAGTGTATTTTTGGACGTGAAAGGTAGCTTGGCAATCATGGGGAGAAAAACCATATGTATTTCAACACAGGGAGTACCTCGTAGGAAAATTCAGCTTAAAGCTTTATGCATTTATTTTAAGAAATGCCTAATTAGAATATTTTCCTGATCACATTATTGCTGCTAAGTGCTAACCTAGCACTTGCGATAACCGAAAAGGGGATACCAGAGAAAACTAAATTTAAAGCGGAATATAACCCTGCATTTTAACTTTGCTCTAAAACATTATTTACAGCATATTATATGCAAAAAGCATTTTTTTTACTAGACCAGCATTGGAAGGGTTAAACACAGAGGTTTAAAGTTCCGTGGAGAGATATGCAGAAGTTCAAATTGTTACATTCTATTTAGTTAAATGTATCTATTTAGAAATGTTACACACTCTTTGGCTGTCCTCCAGCTCCTTCTCAGTCAGAGAGAGTGAGTCACATTCAACACTTAGATACATTTATGTAAACAAAATGTATCTATGTAAGCTTTGGATGCGTCTGCAGAAATCTCCAGGAACTTTAAAGCTCTGTGTAACCCTTCCAATGCTGGTCTAGTAAAAAAAAAATGCTGGTTGCATATAATATACTGTAAATAATGTTTTAGAGCAACGTTGAAATGCAGGGTTATATTCCGCTTTAACACTGTAGTCCAGAGGACAAGCCCTATAGGTATAAAGAAAAAGTTTGTAACTTCATTGCATAAAATTCACAATCTAAAAAGCAACCCCACTGTCGTGGATGTTCCACTGAGAAGCCCCTGATTAGATGTATCAACCCAATATAACCTGTGGGGGTCTTTGCTTATCCCCCATCCACTCCTATGTGTCTGAATGAGTGGTGGGGTGTAGCTATCCCACAATTGGGTTGAAGGAGGCTTCACCAGTCAATTGTAGTGAAATGGGAGCAAGGGTTATTATTACCCTGTCGAAAGTGTAGGTCAGCAGAGCTGGACATGTTACACCAAACGGCTTCCTCAGAAAGTGCTATACATTATATACAGATGCTCTACAAAACATATATATCACACCACCAATTTACAAAATCCCCCCCATCATCATATATAGCCCAAGACCGCTCCTCTGGACTACAGTGTTAAAGAACAAACGACACCCATGCTAACCTAGAAATAAAAAACACATATATAAGTAGATAAATACTATTTCTACTTACATAACAGATGTATTGTGTTATGCACGTAATGATTTCTTTGAATTTTACAAAGGAAAAGCAGAAAATCCTATTCTAAGCAGTGGCCATCTTGCCAAGCTAATGCTGACATCATATCCTCCCTGACTCTTGTTTTCCCCCCTCCTTTCTCTTGCTCATTGTGTATTCATTAGCTGCCCTCCTCCCAGAGTCTTCAGACACTCCCACTGAGATGTATACTAACAACTACATTGTCTATTTTTATTTACACAGCCAATCACTGAGTCACCTCAGCCTTGCTTGTAAACACAAGCTAGGCAGGTAAATAAATGGAAGAGGAGAAATATATTACAGATAAATAGAACTCCCAGCATTCAACTTTTTGGCACTGTTTGGCACTAGGGCCAGTGCTCCTAAAGTTCCACCCAGTTGAAGGAGCAGCACCTGTAACCCTTCTCAGTACCAAGACAGCGCAGGTCACTTTTTACATTTGCCAGTGCTCCTAAAGTATGTGATAACTCCAAACCATAACAGCAGAAAAAGTTTTGAATGCATGATTAGCATCTTTATCACTTTATCACTTTATCACAGATTAGGAAATTTGGGCTGGAGTTATTATTTTATCGATGCTAGTTGAAACTAGGTGACCCAATCCATTTCAGAGCAGTCTTTGAAGCTCTCCAAACTCACAAATTGTTCTGGCAGATGCTAGAATTGGCAGTCTATGCCTGTGTTAGCTGCTTTTCACAATGAACATTCTCCCCACTCTACAGGTGAAAGTTGAAAAATTAGAATATCGTGCAAATGTTAATTTATTTCAGTGATTCAACTTAAAAGGTGAAACTAATATATGAAATAGACTCATTACATGCAAAGTGAGATATTTCAAGCTTTTATTTGTTGTAATTTTGATGATTATGGTTACAGCTTATGAAAACCCCAAAATCAAATTCTCAGTCCATTAGAATATTGTGAAAATGTTCAATATTCTAGGCTCAAAGTGTCAGACTCTAATCAGCTAATTAATATAATATACCTGCAAAGGGTTCCTATTTCATATAATAGCTTTACCTTTTAAGTTTACTTATTGAAATAAATGCACTTTTTCACGATATTCTGATTTTTCGAGTTTCCTCTGTATGTACACATAAACAAAAAAACGTACATTTACTATAAAGAATGGTGTAGTGTATGTAGAACCTCTGTTCTAGAATGAGCGTGATATACTGTACCATTTTCTAACAACACAAGTTCAAATAACTGATCTTGCAGCTCTTTCTTATTGAAATATTTCACTTGGGCCTGGAAGGATGAGCCATATCGCAAATGAAACACACAGTTGGTTGTGGTGTTGTAGCTCCCAGAGCCATCCTTTCTGTAAAATTCAAGAAATTGGAGTATATTACAATAAAGTTCAGCACTGGACACATATCTGCATGTATCATCTGATACCTAACCTAACGCCCAAATGTTTCCCCTTTGTGTAAAAAGTTTTTGCAGGTATAAATCTCGTTTGTAAAGGGGCATTATGAAGAAAAATAAAATGTAAAATACATCCACAAACATATGTATAAGATGTACCAGGGTTGCCAACCTAATTTTTAATTAATTTAAAATTTTTCACAGACAAAAAAAGCCCACAATCTAGACATCAAACTTTTTTTAACCACTTGCCGACCGCGCACTCATAACGCTCGTCAGCAAAGTGGTAGCTGCAGGACCAGTGATGCACATCTGCGCCGCCGGCTGCAGGCTAATTAATCAGGAAACAGCCGCTCGCATGAGTGGCTGCTTCCTGTCAATTCATGGCGGGGGGCTCCGTGAATAGCCTGCGGGCTGCCGATCGCGGCTCGCAGGCTAAATGTAAACACAAGCGGAAATAATCCGTTTTGTTTACATTTTTACAACGCTGCTAACAGTAGCAGCGTTGTACTAGATCAGCGATCCCCGGCCAATCAGCGGCCGGGGATCGCTGTCACATGACCAGGGGCGCCTTAACCTACTGACCACCTAGGCAGCGGCTTGGAGTGGCTTTGATGGGGTAAGGCGCAATAAATTACTGTCAGTCCAAGGGGAAATAAAAATTCCAGTCCTGGCTGAAAGACGGTTGTAAGGGACTGGAGAGAAATATATTTCCTTCTGTTTTAAGAAGGCAAATTACACCAAGCTTTGCTTTTTTAGTAGGAGGGCATTTTGGTTCCTTTTATCCCCCTATACATTCCTAGTAGCTTGGGTCACCCTGAGCTGCTTGGTTACTCTGCTCTTTTCACAAATAGCCTTCTGCTAAGTCACTGATAAAGAATCATTCAGAGTTCAGATTTATAGATACTCCCTAAGAAGAAGGTGTCTGGTTTATAGCTGTTCTCTGCCCTACCACCCTGAACCTGAGTGACTGACTGCCGTTTAAGGGTATGTAGAGAAAGTTTTCTACTCTCACAAGTGTTTTTAGGAATGCATCTAATAAGGATTCATAGAAAGATTTGAGACAGTCCCTCACTATTCGGTGTACAGAGGTGACAGCGCCCTACCCCCAAATGTTGAAAATTGCACAAAAGGTGGATCAGCGCAACATCAGGCCGCCTCCGAATGGCCTCCAATCAGAGATGCGCTGAGCCCCCCCAGGAACTGAGTACTTAATAGGTTGCATGCAAGCTGTTACAGGAAACCAACATCCTCCAGTGGTAGACAGGTCATGTGTATGCTCGGTGTGTATTATATCCCACAAGTGGGGCTTGCACTCTTTTGCAGGTAGGCACTTGCCTGTTTTTAAGTAGCGCTGTTCATTTCCTTGCTATGTACTCCCAAATGTTACTGACAGAGCAGGGACAAGGTCCTCCAGCACCCAAGGCTGAGACACCAAAGTGCGCCCCTCCATCCCTCCCACCCTCAGCCATCAGACACTGATTACTATTAGACTAAGAGGCGCCACAGGGCCTACAACCTCCCCAACACCTTAATATCTGGTTATCTGGCCTGCAGTCACTGCTATGTATCCCCTTTTCATATTTCTTTCTGCTTCAAACACAATTAGGAATGACAGCTGAATGAATTCTGCGCCCCCTCCTACACTGCGCCCTGAGGCTGGAGCCTCTCCAGCCTATGCCTCGGCCCGGCCCTACTGAGTCTGCAGAGCAAGCAAGACAAACAAACAAACAAACAAACAAACAAACAGTAAACTGCTAGAATGTCTGGCATGTCTAGATGTCAGGACGCTCGCCAGCCATGACTAGCGATGGAGCAGTAGGATCATCTGATGCTCTCCCCCTCTGGGACACAGCCTGCACTTCTCCCTGAATTCACAAGGACAGTGTTTGAAGTGTGTAATGGACACAGTGGGGGTTGCAGGTTTTGTCTTTCATTGTGAGAGAGTGAATAGGAGGGCAGCATCTAAAGCTCAAACAATGATAATGGACATGTAAGCAACGTGTGTAATTACAACCATCACTACTTATAATTGAAGCTGGCATAATAATGTATTTCCATTAATGCTGTCTGTTTGCCCTCTCTCTAATGCTATGTACCACCTCACGATTTTTCCAACGATTTTCCTGATGTCCATCAATTTTTTCTTTTGAGCGACAAGTAGTCATTTACACGATGTCGTGACATCGCTTAGCGTTGTGTGGTGAAAAGGGACCGTCACTGAGGATTGGATCTTTAAGATCCTTGACGACACCCCGTAAAGTACTGCGGTCGCTTGACGTCTCGTTCGCGCCCGTCCTGTAATGTCACGTGACATCTCGCATACCCGCTGGCAGGAAGATGAATCGCTGGACACTTGTCATGAGGGGACACCTCGCTGGATCCATCTTCCTGTGTTGTTGCAGTCACTGTGGTGAGTGTGGAGCTTAACTTTGCTCGCCCTCACCCTCTGCTCATGCTCCCTCTCCCACTGTCTCTCTGACCAAACAACTGCTACTTGGGGAACAATGTGCACAACTATGTACACTAGTCTGAGCACTCTTCAGGGGAGCCAGTAGCATTTGGAACTATTATTGTGTATTTATGTAGCACTGACATCTTCAGCACTTTACAGAGTACAGTCATGTCACTGACTGCTCACTGGAGCTTACAATTTAATCCCTACCATAGTCAAACTGTAATGTCTGACCATATTATTATCATGTGTTTATATAGCACTGACATCTTCTGCAGTACTTTACAGAGTACACAGTCATGTCACTGACTGTCCCCAGAGGAGCTCACAATCTAATCCAACCATAGTCATAGTCTAATGTCCTACCATATTATTATTATGTATTCATATAGCACTGACATATTCTGCAGCACTTTACAGAGTACATAGTCATGTCACTGACTGTCCTCAGAGTAGTTCACAATCTAACCCTACCGTAGTTATAGAATAATGTCCTACTGTCACAGGAGCCCTGGTGGCTGACCGCAATTGGCCTTCTAGACGGTGCCAGCGCACAGATCGTGCGAACTCTGGTCGCAGTCAATGGGCAGGAACCGTTAAGAATTAGCCGCAGCCAAACCAGAAGGGAGCCTGTGAGATACGGGTGATTACAACTTCACACACTGGTTCAGGGTAGGTCTGCCACCACCGCGGTTACCATGGGACCGAGGAGCCCACTGACTGACTAATCCTGCGAATAAAACGGTTAAACACACGATATTCTGTCTAGCCAACAACAAACAAACAGTAGCGTATCTTCAGAGACCCGGGATCAGTTCTGTGTGTGCTGATAAGCAGGGTAGCGGACAGTGAATGACTTGGAGAAAGTCGTTTATTCACGCAATATAAATAATTAATATATACAGACAATTATTAAAATCACAATTATTAAGACAGTAATAGCCAGTATGAAATAAAAAGGGAGAAAATACTTATGGTTTGTGGAAATATGTCCTTTTGTGGGAAAATAATAAAGTTCAAGCAAAACGGTTTCCAGTTCTTAAAGCTCTTGGTTTCAATCAAAGTTCAGCAGAATTCTTTGTTCCAGGTTACAGAAGGTGGCCAATCAAGATGGCCGCTAGCACATGTGTCCTTTGTTTCAGATGGGTCAGCAAAATGGCCACCAGCCCTATGTCCTCTGGCTGGCAGCAGGATGTTCTCAGATGGGTGGAATGGGAGGACTCTCTGCCCGCCTGCTGGCCAGGTGCTTTTGATGAAGCTGGTTTGGGGGTGTGGCAATGCCGGCCCCTCTGAGTCACCAACCAATGCCAGTCCATTCCCTCTGAGAGATTTTAGGGCTAAACTTATGAAATGCTGTAACTCCTGAACCATACACGTTATATTTAGGGGGGTAACAGCTTCATACTTGGTGGAAAATACAGATTAATATGATATCCGACATGGCTAGTGCAGCAGATCAGGGTCCTGGGTAGATTCATACCTGGGTTGTAGGGGCCCCGGGCCCCTCTCGACTGGTATCAAGAGATCCAGCATGACCCTACGGATCCAATGATACCGCTCTCATAACCACCCTATTTATTCTATTCTGTACATGGGCAAAAGATTATATAGTACATTCATTTCTTCCTGCTAAGGCTGGAGCCAGGCTGACTGGAGTCCAGCTGTGTCTGCTTCTTGGGATCTCCCTCTATGAAAGGCCCTGTTGGCTCCTTCAATTAACATCTGAATGTGAGATCAACTTAGACAAACTTTGAGTTTACACCTCTGGCTTAATCAGCAGTCACAGGGCCAGTCTTCCTGCCAGCTGCTAACAGGGGAAAAAAAACTGCCTATTTAAAAAACCAGGAATGTCAGTCTCTAAATCGCTGGCCTGACTACACTCACGGGCAATCGGCGCAATAAACCGATTGCGTTCTCGTTTCTCACGGCTGTTCCGTGACACCTCCCCTTCCTGACACTGTGAAGGGGGTTGTCAGCAAGACATCCGCCGTAGCAGCCGTTGGCGCTGTTGGGTCTAGTTCCCCCTGACACCGGGACAGCCCATCAGCGTTCCGGTGTCGGCCAACCTGGCTGACAGGTCTCGGGTTGCCGGTGCGGCGGGAAAACCTATTGGAGCCTGTGGCTCGGTTCCCCTGGACCGCTCGCGGTCTGCTACCCTCAGGGTTGACCCGACATGGACCGTTCTGGACAGGGCGTTTGCGCCACTGCAGTCGGACGTGGTGTCTGCCGGGACTGCCGACAACGGGCAGTGGGTTGGTTAGTTCAACAGCCAGCCCACGCAGGGTTCCCCTGCTAAGTGGCTGTGGACCCAAGGGAACCCCGCGGGAATCCCTGGACCTTCCCAGCTCCTGACAGACGGCACATGCCCTGCAGTAGTTCGCTACATCCCTGTTCATCCGGGGCCAATAAAACTGTTTCCGAAAACCGGCAAGTGTCTTGCGGACACCCGAGTGCCCTGTCAGAGGATTACCATGTGCGGATTTCAGCACATGTCCCCTGAATGCACTCGGGACCACAAGCCATTTGGTATTCGCGTGGGATCTACCTGTAGGGGGCTGTACAGACTCACTGTACAGTCTCCCACCTTCCCAGTACACCTTGAAAGCGGCCCCGTCTGCGAGGGGCTCAGCGGCTTGCTGCCTGAGCACCTCCAGGCTTGGGTCACTTTGTAGTGCGGCTGAGAATACGGCGCTGTCAGTTTCAGCCAACTGGATCATGTCACACGAGGCCAGCGGCTGAAAGGTCTCATCCCGGAGGTCAGAGGAGGGGGAGGAGGCCGGAACCCCCTCCACCTGTTCTGAGCTCGGGTTCTGAGCAGTGCAGCTGCGCGGTATGGCTAGCACAGGTACACTGTCAGAATGGCACAGACGGGCATTACTCAAATCATCATTGCATGCAGTAATGACATTGACAGGTATAGACATTTTTTCATCACAGACAGGTTGTACAGTAAACTCAGGTACAGTTACAGCATCATCACAACAGACAGTCTGTACATCAAACTCAAGTGCCTTTGAAGCAGGCACTATTGAACCTGGTACCCTTGAGCTGGGCACATTCAACCCACCTCCCCCTGGTGCTCCCCCAAATGTATAAAGTACCTGGTGGTGGGTGGAGAGTCCGTCTCCTTCCGTGAGCGACAAGGCGGTCGAGGCAGGTTCATGGTAGGACACAAGCTTGCCCAAATCAGTCCCTAGCAACACAGGGACTGGGAGATCCTTCATAACCCCAACAACCCTTTCTTGGACCCCTCCTCCCCAATCCAGCTTCACTCTCGCGTGGGCTATGTGAAAAAGGGTGCCCTCTACTCCAGTAAGGGCAAGGGATCGGCTGGAGCTGATGCTCTCCTTTGGCACAAGGTGTGAGTGAACTAACGTGATGTCAGCTCCGGTGTCCCGGAATCCGGTGACAACTTTGTCGTTCACTCTAACAAGTTGCTGCTGGTCGGTTCGGTCGCGGATTTCCTTTCCGCGGGCAAACAGGACAAAATCTGATGATCCAGGCTGTGGTTCACTGGCGGGTTGCCTCTGCTGTGGGTGAGGTACAGGTGATGCAGATGATCCAGGTGCTGGTGGTGTCTGTCTCCGCTCCGGACAGTCGAATTTCATGTGTCCGGGCTGGCGGCAGTAGTGACAGGTGACCTATCCAGGCGCTGCAGCCCTGGGTGCAGAAGCTGTGCTGGGTGGCCTCTGTGGCTGACGGCTCACAGGGGCAGGAGAGTCTGCCGAGGTATTGGGCTGACCTCCTCTCCAGCTGGATGGGACAGTTCTGCGGGTATCAGCCACCCGGGTAGTTGAAAAAGTCTCAGCAAGGTCTGCAGCGACAGTGGCTGAAGCCGGCCTGCTTTCTAGCACAAACTGTCGTACATCAGCAGGGCAAATGTTCAGAAATTGTTCCAGGACTATCAAGTCCTCCAGGACATCATAAGACCCTTTGGTGAGGCCTAGAGTCCACTGGCAGAGTGTGGTGAGCAAGCTGCTGACCACATCTCGGTATGAATCAGAAGACTTTTTCTGCCAGGCCCTGAACTTTTTCCGATAGGCTTCTGGCGTCAGCTGGTACTTAGTAATGATAGCGTCTTTTATAGCAGCATAATCATTATCCTTCTCCGCAGGCAATTCTGCGAAGGCATCAAGCGCTTTGTAGCGCAGCAAAGGTGTCAGATGTCTGGCCCACTGGTCTTGGGACAGACGATACTGACGGCATGCTTTTTCAAAAGACCGCAAAAACAAGTCAATGTCTGTGTCTTTCTCAATATTGGCAAATTTAAATTTTGCACTTACGGGTGTTGCAGCTCCTTCAGCAGGAAGGCTGGGCGGTGAATCCCAGCTGGCCTGATGCACTTTTGCCATGTTTAGCTCATGCTGTCGTTGGCGCTCCCGCTCAGCGGCATCCCTCTCCGCGTGGCGTTCTGCAGCAGCAGCCTTGCGTTCTGCGGATTGGCGCTCCCGTTCCTCTCGTGCTTCCATGTACTGCATGTACTTTTCCAGGTCAGTCTCCATCAGCTTTTGTAATGCCTGCTGCATTACCGGGTCAGCACAAACGGACAGTCCAGTACTGGCCGGTTCCAGGCGAGTACCTTCAGAAACTCTGGGATTGGGGTCCACACTGACATTCTCCTGCGTAACTGTTGATGCAGGGCCCTCAGGATGCACAACCTCTGTACGGTCAGGAGTCTCAGTCTCTGGTTCCCCTCGATTGTCAGATGGGCTGGTATCCACTTCAGCGGACACTCCCGGCTCCCGCAGTTGCTGGGTATCCCATTGAAACAATTCCGTTACCAGGTCCCCTTGTTTCTTGCGGCCGACATCAATGCCTCTCTCTTGGCAAAGATTTTACAGGTCCGCCAGGCACATTTTCTTGTAGTTCCCGGACATTTCCACACCAAATAAAATAAAACTTTTGGGGAGGGTGTGACAATCCAGCCCCGCGATCCCGTCGAGATCTGCTCCCGTTAGCGTACGCAGGAAGTACGGGCGCAGACGGACAACGAGACCGGTTGCTGGATCGTCAGAGGTAAGAAAAAAGAAAGAAAAAAAGGCGACAGAGCGTGCCAATCCCGTCTAATCTGCTCCCGTTAGCATACGCAGGAAGTACGGTGAACAGACTGACAATAAAGATTGGTCGCGCAGCTGCCGACAATATGTAATGGGACAAACATCCACCAATCCCGTATTACTAGGCCACTGTTGCCATGCAGGTCTCATGCACTAGAGACTGCTGGAGGCAAATTCACTGTGTGCGTAGTTAACGGTTAAGATTGGTTGGAGGTGCCCATACATGTACAATTCTGATTGTATATACAATCGGTAAACTAAAAATATCGATTTTGCGCTGGAAATCGGGTAAATAAAGTAAACTGCCACCACTCTCTCAAGTTCAGGGAGGAAAGAGACTCCCGCTATCATAATACGGTAGCCAGCCCAATCACGTTCAACACGCTCAAGTCACCGTTCGGGGAATAGTCACTTCCGACGGCTTAAAGACTGTGAGCAATGTGACGTTAAAGAAAGGTTGCTGGGTCCCTATATGATGCAATCTCGAATTGTATTTACAATCGAGGAACGAAAGTTATCGATTTCGCACAGGAAATCTGGTACTAGCTAATCCTAGAAGGAAGAAACGGTTATTTACAACCTAGCTAGCAAATCAACAATCATAAGCAAATCATAAAACAATGCGGTAGTATGACTGACTCTTCAGAGGGCAGATTCGTTATAGCAGCAATCAGATGACCAGAACAGGCACAAGACTGAACGATAAAACCGTTAGTTTATTTCTAAACTACATACACACAGCTTATTTTAGAACAGATTGATTGACAGAGAGAAGGCAAGAAAAGGAACAGGATGTCTGATTATATACAGTTCAAATACCGTTATTGGTAGTCCATGCGGCAATCGCAAGTCTTTGGCGAAAGTCCCAAAATGGTGGTTACCATGCGGCCAACAGGCCTTTGTTAGAAAGTTCAAAGATGGAGGTTGGCCCGTGTCCCTGCGGGCTGCCAGGATGTTACTAGGCATCAGATTGAAGGTAAAGGACACTGGACTTTTGGATCATGTCAGTTTTGTTCCTCACTAGGTGGGAGGAGTTATGACACATACAAGTCCAGCCTTGCAATTTGAATAAGGCAATGCCCCCTTAGGCAGGGAGAGGTTTTGGGCCAATTCATATTTTGCCCGCTCTCAGCATGCCCGTAGGTACCATCAAGAACCCGAATGAATATTCACAATCAGCGTAAGTGTGTGAATCTGCTAATACCAAACACGAGGAGTCTGGATCGCTAATAGCACCGTCTCCCCCTTTCACCTTACTGGCACTGGTTCCGAAAGATCCAGAGGGCTGAAAATCTCTCAGGACCAGTGTCATGTGGAATCTAATAAACTCCGTGAATTTGAGGGAACTGCGATCTTGGGAACACCAGAAATATTACCAAATTGTGCCTATTTATTAAATACAGTTTCTACAGTTTGGTTGAATCTTTGGGTGCCCAGATGGCGTGATAAGAATCATTCCTGTCTCCTTTCAACTCAGGCCACAAGGCAGCTAGGTGTCGGACTCCTGGTGGGTCGGTGCCGATCAGGCTGGAGAAAGCTACAATTTATGAGCTTCTGTCAACTGATATCTACCCTTCACCTGATGGATGAGGTCATAAACACCTCAGGGGGTCCCCTGTGCTGGCAGAGAATCTTTTCAACAGGAGGCTAATTAACTGACCATGAAAAGATTTCTCCAGCCCTTTGGTGAAGGGAAAAAAGTGTATTTAAACCAAAAACTGTCAGTTTGGGTGGTTTGCGAAGAACTAGCGTTGGTAACTCCATGACGCATTCGATATGTCATATTGACGGCGTCACATCTCCCCCCTTTACAAGATTGGAGAAGGAGCGGTTAGCAGGACCTTGACTGAAGCAATACCAACTTGTTACTTGGGCTCAGTACAGCGGGGCAGCCTGGGTTCCACATGACCTTGGGGTTGCCCTTTTTGTGTTGGTCAGTGGTTTAGCCAGGAGGCTACAGGGCTTCGCAAACGTCCTGTAGTATCCCGCTGTTCCCAGAGAGGCCTGTACCTCTGTCATGACAATCTGATATGCGTCTGGTTCAACGGTCAGATTGTCAGCTGACAGCTGTCCTAGTACCAGGGACGAGTGATCGCAGTGTTGCTCCCAAGTCGGGGGGAACACAGGGATGTCATCCGGGTACGTGACTGTACAACCGTGCTTGCTTTTCCACAGGTCGTTCCACGCCTGGAGAAAGGTGGCTTGGGCATCCATCATGCCAAAAGACATCCGCATCGAGGCGTTTAAGTCCAAGGGCAGGGTGAATGTGGATTCCAGGCATGCCTTGGGCACGGTTGGAATCTGCCAGTATCCGTAGCTCCGATCTATGATCGTTAGGTAGTTGGCGGATGCCAGCCAATCCAACAGATCACCGAGGGGAGTCATGGGATACGCAACAGTTATTGGGATGTCGTCCAGCATCCTATAGGCCTCACAGAACATGGTGGTCTGTGAGCTAGAGGATTTGCGGAGGACAGCCATCTGTAACATCTCCTCATACTTCATCTTTACTTTTGCTTGCACCTCCGGAGAGGCGCTGTGGGGGACCTGCCGTAAGGGCTTGTGAGTCCCCGGGTCCCTTCTGTGAACTGTTGTATCCTGCCCAGGGTTGCTGCGAAGATTTCGCTGTGGGGGCGCAGTGCGCTTCAGTGAGGCCTTCTGGGAGTACGAGAGGTGGGGGGTGACTTTCACATCATCCGCCAATTCTCGTGTGGGAGCTATCAAGCCTGGCAGGGGACCTGTGTCTTCCTGTTCTAATTGGCCGTGCTCTCCCAGAACTAACTGCGTTCTATCTGACTGGGCTTCTAACAGATCCACATGGACCGTGCTTTCACCTGGGGTGTCAGTTACATGGGGAATGGGTTCACTGGAGTAGTTACCATTCTCCCTGTACACCTGTAGTGGAGCTTCCACTGCTGGCGGCTTAGCGGTCTGGCCACTAAGCGCACGCAGGTTGGAGTCGCTCTGTAGTATCCTCACGGATGTGGGACTACAAGTCTCAGCCAGCTGCCTAGTGTGATCTGAGGTCAGCTGCTGAAAATCAAACTCTCTGGGGTCAGAGCTGACAGGAATGCCTGCAGGCTCTGAGCTCAGGTTACCAACAGTACTGTGTGTGTCTGTCTGCACAGGTATACCACAATAAACATCACCTTTTGGGTAAATCAAAATCACGTCAATATTGACATTGGTCTGGGGGTCAGAGATATCAGGGGAAGTCGAGACTCCTCCCGATAGTCCTGAGTCCGGACTACCGGTGACACTGAAAACGTCATCCAGCGTACTCTCACAAACATGCACAACATTATCAAAAGCGTTTGCATAACATGATATGTCATTTTTAGCATGAGTGTCACCCGCCTGAAAGTCAGAATTGTCAGAGGGAATCCCTGCTGTCAGCTCTGAGTTCATGCGGCTGGCCATAGGGCATGTAATGGCCAAAGAATGTACAGCGTTTCTATCACAATTATCACTGACACATGCAATTTCATTAGTAATAACAGGTGCAGAAAGAGATAAAAGACAGTCAGTTGCTGGTACATGTAAATCTGGGGGTACCTCCCGCCCAGTGACGTTAGGTACAGTAGCAATAGCAGGTAAGGGTTTGACATCTCCCTGTTTTCCCAAAGGCTTGTACAGTACCTGGTGGTCAGGGAGTCCTGCTGGGAACTCCTGCATATCAGCAGAAAATTCCGAAGGGCACACAAGCGTGCCTAGATCAGTGCCAAGCACAGGAGGAGAGGGAAACTCAGCAACAGCCCGCTCTGGAAAACCCACCACCCATCCGGCTTTCTCGGGACCTGGGATAACAGGGTTGTGGTGGTTGGGCCTGACTTCAGTCAGGGTGAGGAGCTTTTGTGGGAGAATATCTTCCTCTGTGGCAAGGTCGGAACAGACCAAGGAAACATCTGCTTCTGGAGCACTGGAGCAAAAGATGATCTGGTCGTCCACTGGAGCACTGTGAAGATTTCCGGAACCGTAGAGCATCTCTGACACGCTGACAGGCAGTGCAGAGGGTGATGCAGGTGACGGATCAGGGTTGCTAGCCATCTCCGGGCTAGGGACGGTCGTTCTTTTCCTCTTGGGACAGAAGAACTGTATGTGGCCTGTCTGGCCACAAAGATTACACGTGCGAATGGCAGGTGTGTCAGACTGGGATGCAGCAATAGCAGTAGCTGCAGGTCTCGGTGGCGCAACGCTCACCGGACCAGGAGGAGCGAATGCAGTAGGCTTACCTCCTTCCAAGTCCTGGGACAGTGTTCTGTGACTGTCCAGCACCAGAGTTCTCTGGCTGTCAGGTACAGGAACCTGATGGTACGCCCTCTCAGAGGTGCATACAGGAAAGTCTCGTTCCGTGCCCTCTTCCATGGCAGGAAGTTTTGCTGTGGGGGTCACGGGTAGAGGTTCGCATCTCTCCACCGAAACACATAGTGAAGAGTGCTGATTTGATTGGGTTAGCTGGGCCAACTCCAATTCACGCTGGAGCCGTAGCTCTTCGATCTGGAGATCCCGCTGGCGCAGACACTCTCGGTGCTCCTGGTATCGGCGCAGTTCCTCGCCGGTCAGGTTTGCCAACTCCAATTCCCGCTGGAGTCGTCGCTCCTTGGCCTGGAGATCAAACTGGCGCAGTCGCTCTTGGTGCTCTGCTTCACGCTGGAGCATCCTTGCTTCATGCTGGCGCTGTTCTTCTCGGAACTCCTGGTATATGCACAGATCCTCGCCGGTCAGGTTTGCCAACCACTCCGGGGGTATCAGGACTGCAGGTAATAGAGGCATTAAGCAAGGTGGCGACAAGGATTCCATCTCTGGAGTAATGCTACCAGCTCAGCCTTTTTTGTGCTGCAAGCAGCAATGCCGTGCAATTTGCAGAGGGCTTGCAAGTCAGGAACTGACCAATTCTGGTGAAACTGAACTGAATCAGACATTCAGAAGAGAAGAGTACAAGAAAGAGTAGGATATAGCAAAGAAAAAGTTAGAAAATGTAGACCAATCTATTCGCTATCAATGTGTACCGTTTTGTGCCCAGAACTTCGGTTCTGCAAGACAGGATACTTAGTGACCACTGTCTTATTATTCTGGTTGCAAAGACTGAGTTTGTCAGATCTTTGCGCTCTGATTTCCCAAAAGCTGGCTATGCCTGGTTTTGGGGGTGTGCTATCACCACCACTGCCCACCAATGTGACTATCCAGCCCCGCGATCCCGTCGAGATCTGCTCCCGTTATTACTAATGAAATTGCATGTGTCAGTGATAATTGTGATAGAAACGCTGTACATTCTTTGGCCATTACATGCCCTATGGCCAGCCGCATGAACTCAGAGCTGACAGCAGGGATTCCCTCTGACAATTCTGACTTTCAGGCGGGTGACACTCATGCTAAAAATGACATATCATGTTATGCAAACGCTTTTGATAATGTTGTGCATGTTTGTGAGAGTACGCTGGATGGCGTTTTCAGTGTCACCGGTAGTCCGGACTCAGGACTATCGGGAGGAGTCTCGACTTCCCCTGATATCTCTGACCCCCAGACCAATGTCAATATTGACGTGATTTTGATTTACCCAAAAGGTGATGTTTATTGTGGTATACCTGTGCAGACAGACACACACAGTACTGTTGGTAACCTGAGCTCAGAGCCTGCAGGCATTCCTGTCAGCTCTGACCCCAGAGAGTTTGATTTTCAGCAGCTGACCTCAGATCACACTAGGCAGCTGGCTGAGACTTGTAGTCCCACATCCGTGAGGATACTACAGAGCGACTCCAACCTGCGTGCGCTTAGTGGCCAGACCGCTAAGCCGCCAGCAGTGGAAGCTCCACTACAGGTGTACAGGGAGAATGGTAACTACTCCAGTGAACCCATTCCCCATGTAACTGACACCCCAGGTGAAAGCACGGCCCATGTGGATCTGTTAGAAGCCCAGTCAGATAGAACGCAGTTAGTTCTGGGAGAGCACGGCCAATTAGACCAGGAAGACACAGGTCCCCTGCCAGGCTTGATAGCTCCCACACGAGAATTGGCGGATGATGTGAAAGTCACCCCCCACCTCTCGTACTCCCAGAAGGCCTCACTGAAGCGCACTGCGACCCCACAGCGAAATCTTCGCAGCAACCCTGGGCAGGATACAACAGTTCACAGAAGGGACCCGGGGACTCACAAGCCCTTATGGCAGGTCCCCCACAGCGCCTCTCCGGAGGTGCAAGCAAAAGTAAAGATGAAGTATGAGGAGATGTTACAGATGGCTGTCCTCCGCAAATCCTCTAGCTCACAGACCACCATGTTCTGTGAGGCCTATAGGATGCCGGACGACATCCCAATAACCGTTGCGTATCCCATGACTCCCCTCGGTGATCTGTTGGATTGGCTGGCATCCGCCAACTACCTAACGATCATAGATCGGAGCTACGGATACTGGCAGATTCCAACCGTGCCCAAGGCACGCCTGGAATCCACATTCACCCTGCCCTTGGACTTAAACGCCTCGATGCGGATGTCTTTTGGCATGATGGATGCCCAAGCCACCTTTCTCCAGGCGTGGAACGACCTGTGGAAAAGCAAGCACGGTTGTACAGTCACGTACCCGGATGACATCCCTGTGTTCCCCCCGACTTGGGAGCAACACTGCGATCACTCGTTCCTGGTACTAGGACAGCTGTCAGCTGACAATCTGACCGTTGAACCAGACGCATATCAGATTGTCATGACAGAGGTACAGGCCTCTCTGGGAACAGTGGGATACTACAGGACGTTTGTGAAGCCCTGTAGCCTCCTGGCTAAACCACTGACCAACACAAAAAGGGCAACCCCCAAGGTCATGTGGAACCCAGGCTGCCCCGCTGTACTGAGCCCAAGTAACAAGTTGGTATTGCTTCAGTCAAGGTCCTGCTAACCGCTCCTTCTCCAATCTTGTAAAGGGGGGAGATGTGACGCCGTCGATATGACATATCGAATGCGTCATGGAGTTACCAACGCTAGTTCTTCGCAAACCACCCAAACTGACAGTTTTTGGTTTAAATACACTTTTTTTCCCTTCACCAAAGGGCTGGAGAAATCTTTTCATGGTCAGTTAATTAGCCAGGAGGCTACAGGGCTTCGCAAACGTCCTGTAGTATCCCGCTGTTCCCAGAGAGGCCTGTACCTCTGTCATGACAATCTGATATGCGTCTGGTTCAACGGTCAGATTGTCAGCTGACAGCTGTCCTAGTACCAGGGACGAGTGATCGCAGTGTTGCTCCCAAGTCGGGGAACAGAGGGAATCCCACTGTTGCCATGCAGGTCTCTATGCACTAGAGACTGCTGGAGGCAAATTCACTGTGTGCGTAGTAAACGGTTAAGATTGGTTAGAGGTGCCCATACATGTACAATTCTGATTGTATATACAATCGGTAAACTAAAAATATCGATTTCGCGCTGGAAATCGGGTAAATAAAGTAAACTGCCACCACTCTCTCAAGTTCAGGGAGGAAAGAGACTCCCGCTATCATAATACGGTAGCCAGCCCAATCACGTTCAACACGCTCAAGTCACCGTTCGGGGAATAGTCACTTCCGACGGCTTAAAGACTGTGAGCAATGTGACGTTAAAGAAAGGTTGCTGGGTCCCTATATGATGCAATCTCGAATTGTATTTACAATCGAGGAACGAAAGTTATCGATTTCGCACAGGAAATCTGGTACTAGCTAATCCTAGAAGGAAGAAACGGTTATTTACAACCTAGCTAGCAAATCAACAATCATAAGCAAATCATAAAACAATGCGGTAGTATGACTGACTCTTCAGAGGGCAGATTCATTATAGCAGCAATCAGATGACCAGAACAGGCACAAGACTGAACGATAAAATCGTTAGTGTATTTCTAAACTACATACACACAGCTTATTTTAGAACAGATTGATTGACAGAGAGAAGGCAAGAAAAGGAACAGGATGTCTGATTATATACAGTTCAAATACCGTTATTGGTAGTCCATGCGGCAATCGCAAGTCTTTGGCGAAAGTCCCAAAATGGTGGTTGCCATGCGGCCAACAGGCCTTTGTTAGAAAGTTCAAAGATGGAGGTTGGCCCGTGTCCCTGCGGGCTGCCAGGATGTTACTAGGCATCAGATTGAAGGTAAAGGACACTGGACTTTTGGATCATGTCAGTTTTGTTCCTCACTGTAGGTGGGAGGAGTTATGACACATACAAGTCCAGCCTTGCAATTTGAATAAGGCAATGCCCCCTTAGGCAGGGAGAGGTTTTGGGCCAATTCATATTTTGCCCGCTCTCAGCATGCCCGTAGGTACCATCAAGAACCCGAATGAATATTCACAATCAGCGTAAGTGTGTGAATCTGCTAATACCAAACACGAGGAGTCTGGATCGCTAATAGCACCGTCCCCCCCTTTCACCTTACTGGCACTGGTTCCGAAAGATCCAGAGGGCTGAAAATCTCTCAGGACCAGTGTCATGTGGAATCTAATAAACTCCGTGAATTTGAGGGAACTGCGATCTTGGGAACACCAGAAATATTACCAAATTGTGCCTATTTATTAAATACAGTTTCTACAGTTTGGTTGAATCTTTGGGTGCCCAGATGGCGTGATAAGGATCATTCCTGTCTCCTTTCAACTCAGGCCACAAGGCAGCTAGGTGTCGGACTCCTGGTGGGTCGGTGCCGATCAGGCTGGAGAAAGCTACAATTTATGAGCTTCTGTCAACTGATATCTACCCTTCACCTGATGGATGAGGTCATAAACACCTCAGGGGGTCCCCTGTGCTGGCAGAGAATCTTTTCAACAGGAGGCTAATTAACTGACCATGAAAAGATTTCTCCAGCCCTTTGGTGAAGGGAAAAAAAGTGTATTTAAACCAAAAACTGTCAGTTTGGGTGGTTTGCGAAGAACTAGCGTTGGTAACTCCATGACGCATTCGATATGTCATATCGACAGCGTCACATCTCTACACAGTCTCTCTGTATATACAAAAAATATATTGCCTTCCAGCTACACCAACGAATTAGTTCGTTTCTTGATAGCGCTAGCGCTATCTTAGATAGTTTCAGCACAGGTCCCAACCGCTGCCTAACACTGTCACAGGAGCCCTGGTGGCTGACCGCAATTGGCCTTCTAGACGGTGCCAGCGCACAGATCGTGCGAACTCTGGTCGCAGTCAATGCGCAGGAACCGTTAAGAATTAGCCGCAGCCAAACCAGAAGGGAGCCTGTGAGATACGGGTGATTACAACTTCACACACTGGTTCAGGGTAGGTCTGCCACCACCGCGGTTACCATGGGACCGAGGAGCCCACTGACTGACTAATCCTGCGAATAAAACGGTTAAACACACGATATTCTGTCTAGCCAACAACAAACAAACAGTAGCGTATCTTCAGAGACCCGGGATCAGTTCTGTGTGTGCTGATAAGCAGGGTAGCGGACAGTGAATGACTTGGAGAAAGTCGTTTATTCACGCAATATAAATAATTAATATATACAGACAATTATTAAAATCACAATTATTAAGACAATAATAGCCAGTATGAAATAAAAAGGGAGAAAATACTTATGGTTTGTGGAAATATGTCTTTTTGTGGGAAAATAATAAAGTTCAAGCAAAACGGTTTCCAGTTCTTAAAGCTCTTGGTTTCAATCAAAGTTCAGCAGAATTCTTTGTTCCAGGTTACAGAAGGTGGCCAATCAAGATGGCCGCTAGCACATGTGTCCTTTGTTTCAGATGGGTCAGCAAAATGGCCACCAGCCCTATGTCCTCTGGCTGGCAGCAGGATGTTCTCAGATGGGTGGAATGGGAGGACTCTCTGCCCGCCTGCTGGCCAGGTGCTTTTGATGAAGCTGGTTTGGGGGTGTGGCAATGCCGGCCCCTCTGAGTCACCAACCAATGCCAGTCCATTCCCTCTGAGAGATTTTAGGGCTAAACTTATGAAATGCTGTAACTCCTGAACCATACACGTTATATTTAGGGGGGTAACAGCTTCATACTTGGTGGAAAATACAGATTAATATGATATCCGACATGGCTAGTGCAGCAGATCAGGGTCCTGGGTAGATTCATACCTGGGTTGTAGGGGCCCCGGGCCCCTCTCGACTGGTATCAAGAGATCCAGCATGACCCTACAGATCCAATGATACCGCTCTCATAATCACCCTATTTATTGTATTCTGTAAATGGGCAAAAGATTATATAGTACATTCATTTCTTCCTGCTAAGGCTGGAGCCAGGCTGACTGGAGTCCAGCTGTGTCTGCTTCTTGGGATCTCCCTCTATGAAAGGCCCTGTTGGCTCCTTCAATTAACATCTGAATGTGAGATCAGCTTAGACAAACTTTGAGTTCACACCTCTGGCTTAATCAGCAGTCACAGGGCCAGTCTTCCTGCCAGCTGCTAACAGGGGGAAAAAAACTGCCTATTTAAAAAACCAGGAATGTCAGTCTCTAAATCGCTGGCCTGACTACACTCACGGGCAATCGGCGCAATAAACCGATTGCGTTCTCGTTTCTCACGGCTGTTCCGTGACACCTACCATATTATTATTATGTATTTATATAGCACTGACATCTCCTGCAGCACTTTACAGAGTCATGTCACTGACTGTCCTCAGAGGAGCTCACAATCTAATCCCTACCACAGTTATAGTCTAATATTTTCAATATAGGATTGTTTTGGGGTAAACCAGTTGACGTATTAGTATGTTTTTTAGCATGCAGGAAATGCCTGAAGTGTCTGAAGACAGAAACTCCATGCAGATTTTGCCCTGGCCAATGTTCAAGCCTAGGACTCAGCACTAAAATGCAGTAGTGCTACCCACTGAGCCTCTATTCTACTTATAGATATTTGCTCATCCATGTCATCAATTCTGACCCTCTACTACCCTTCCTCCCTCCATTCTACTTCTCTTGTATCACTTACACTACAAACACACTGTGCTTATCTCCAGAATGGATTATGAATCAAACTATTAGGCCCAGCCGCCCAGTGCACACCAAAACCGCTAGCAGATCCTCAAAACGCTAGCAGATTTCAGAGCGATTGTAGGCATGTTTAGAGACATTTTCTAAACATGCCGAGCGTTTTTGTGAAGCAGATTACACATCTTGTTACAGTAAAAGCTGTTACTGAACAGCTTCTGTAGCAAAAAGGCCTGGAAAACCGCTCTGATCTAGCGTTTTTCAGAGCGGTTAGCAATTTTCCTATACTTTACATTGAGGCAGAATCACTTCTGCAAACCGCAAATGTGCAGCAGGAGGCAGGTTTGCGGTTTGCTAAAAACCTCAAACCGCTGGTGTGCACCATCCCATTGAAATACATTAGCCAAGCATTTTCACAGACAGATGTGGTTGGCGGATCGCTGCTAAAACTGCTCGGTGTGCACTGTGCCTTAAACCACCTTACCATATCAGCCCTGCAATGTCATGATATATCCACTCCAGTCCTATCCTAACAGGTGGTAACATATCTGCATATCTCATAATGTTTGTGAAAAAATTATTCTGAAAGTAACAATGTCTTGCTTGATAATCCAATCTTGCAATGTGACTAACATTGGAACTTGTAGTGTGGGTGTTGTATTTATTTGAGGTGCATACTGGCAGCATGTGCTGTATGGCATACAATGCTGATCATCCACAAGGCAAACTTAGGCAGCTGCCTAGGGTCTAGAGAGAGTTTAGGGACCTGGTGGTTGCTAGCCCCCACCAAATCTAACTAAATAAGCCAGGTGACCATCATTGGAGGGCAAAGTGTTATCTTGCCCAGGGCCTCGTTTCATAGTTATCCTTCTCTGATGGCTTATATCATGTGTGAAGTGTTCTATAATGTATATGATTTTTGTTTCATTTTTTATGGGGGGGGGGGCACCACAGGATTTCTTGCCTGGAGTGACAAGAAGGCTAGAGGCGCCCCTGCACATGACAGGCAGGAGCCTGTTAGAGGCTGCACAGGACAGATCCGTTCCTGTGCAGCCTCCGATCTCCGGGGCAGGGAGGGAGAAGAGGGAGAGGGGGAATCCTGCGGTGGAGGGGGCTTTGAGGTGCCCCCCCCCCCCCGCCACCCACACGCATGCAGGAGCGATCAGACCCCCCCCCCCAGCAAATCATCCCCCTAGTGGGGAAAAAAAGGGGGCAATCTGGTCACTCTGCCTGTTATTTGACCTGTGCTGGGGGCTGTAGAGCCCACCCAGCACAGATCTTAAATTTCAGCACTGGTCCTTAAGGGGGGGGGGGGGGGGGTAAAGGCTGAGTCCTGAAGTGGTTAAGAGGTTTAGGAGGTGAGGACTCCTTTTAGAGAGAATCTGTATTGTTAAAATCGCTCAAAAGTAAACATACCAGTGCGTTAGGGGACATCTCCTATTACCCTCTGTCACAATTTTGCCGCTCCTCGCCGCATTAAAAGTGGTTAAAAACAGTTTTAAAAAGTGTGTTTGTAAACAAACAAAATGGCCACCAAAACAGGAAGTAGGTTGATGTACAGTATTTCCACACATAGAAAAATACATCCATACACAAGCAGGCTGTATACAGCTTTCCTCTTGAATCTCAAGAGATCATTTGTGTGTTTCTTTCCCCCTGTTCTCATGCACTGAAGTTTCAGGCTGCTCTTTTCTTCCTGCAAACAGCTTTGCCCTTGTTTGTAATTCCTCAGTATGTGAAAGCCCAGCCAGCTCAGAGGAGGATTTATCCAGCTTGTAAAAGATAAGAGAGAAGCTGCTCTAATCTAAATAACACACAGGCAGTGAGCAGAGAGGGGCCAGGAAAGCGGAGTTCATAGCAGAACCACAACACTGAAGAACCTGGCAGCCTTCCAGACACAGGCTGACAAGTCTGACAAGAGAGAGATAAGCTAATTTATTACAGAGATGGTGATAGTAGAACGTGCTGCAGTAAGCCGGAACACATTAGAATAGCTTTTGGAACTTGTAGGATGATAAAAAACAGGATGCAATTTTTGTTACGGAGTCTCTTTAACTACTTCCCGACCGCCGTATAGACAAATGGCGGCCGGGAAGAAGACGCCGCAAGGACCGCCGTATTGACAAAATGCGGCGGTCCTTGTTTGGGCATGGGCGGAGCGATCGCGTCATCCGTGACGCGATCCTCCGCCTCCGCCTGTCGCCGCTCACTCGCCGCAACATCCCGCCGGCCATACGGAAGCGCCGGCGGGATGTTAACCCGACGATCGCCGCATACAAAGTGTATAATACACTTTGTAATGTTTACAAAGTGTATTATACAGGCTGCCTCCTGCCCTGGTGGTCCCAGTGTCCGAGGGACCACCAGGGCAGGCTGCAGCCACCCTAGTCTGCACCAAGCACACTGATTTTCTCCCCCCCCGCCCCAGATCGCCCACAGCACCCATCAGACCCCCCCCTGCCCACCCCCCAGACCCCTGTTTGCACCCAATCACCCCCCTAATCACCCATCAATCACTCCCTGTCACTATCTGTCAACGCTATTTTTTTTTAATACCCCCCCCCTGCCCCCTGCTCCCTCCTGATCACCCCCCAACCCCCCAGATTCTCCCCAGACCCCCCCCAGACCACCCCCCCCCCCAATGTACTGTATGCATCTATCCCCCCTGATCACCTGTCAATCACCTGTCAATCACCCGTCAATCACCCGTCAATCACCCATCAATCACCCCCTGTCACTGCCACCCATCAATCAGCCCCTAACCTGCCCCTTGCGGGCAATCTGATCACCCCCCCACACCAATAGATCGCCCGCAGATCCGACATCAGATCACCTCCCAAATCCATTGTTTACATCTATTCTCTCCTCTAAACACACACTAATTACCCATCAATCACCCATCAATCACCCCCTATCACCACCTGTCACTTTTACCTATCAGATCAGACCCTAATCTGCCCCTTGCGGGCACCCAATCACCCGCCCACACGCTCAGATTGCCCTCAGACCCCCCCTTATCAATTCACCAGTGCATTCATTACATCTGTTCTTCCCTGTAATAACCCACTGATCACCTGTCAATCACCTGCCAATCACCTATCACCCATCAATCACCCCCTGTCACCCCCTGTCACTGCCACCCATCAATCAGCCCCTAACCTGCCCCTTGCGGGCAATCTGATCACCCACCCACACCATTAGATCGCCCGCAAACCCGCCGTCAGATTACCTCCCAAATGTATTGTTTACATCTGTTATCTTCTCTAAACACCCACTAATTACCCATCAATCACCCCCTATCACTGTTACCTATCAGATCAGACCCTAATCTGCCCCTTGCGGGCACCCAATCACCCGCCTACACGCTCAGTTTACCCTCAGACCCCCCCTTATCAATTCGCCAGGGCATTATTTACATCTATCCTTCCCTGTATTAACCCACTGATCACCTGTCAATCACCTGCCAATCACCTATCACCCATCAATCACCCCCTGTCACCCCCTGTCACTGCCACCCAACAATCAGCCCCTAACCTGCCCCTTGCGGGCAATCTGATTACCCACCCACACCAATAGATCGCCCGCAGATGCGACATCAGATCACCACCCAAGCGCAGCGTTTACTCTCCTCTAAACACCCACTAATTACCCATCAATCACCCATAAATCACCCCCTATCACCACCTGTCACTGTTACCCATCAGATCAGACCCTAATCTGCCCCTTGTGGGCACCCAATCACCCGCCTACTCGCTCAGATTACCCTCAGACCCCCCCTTATCAATTCGCCAGTGCAATATTTACATCTGTTCTCCCCTGTAATAACCCACTGATTACCTGTCAATCACCTATCAATCACCCATCAATCACCCCCTGTCACTGCCACCCATCAATCACCCCCTGTCACTGCCACCCATCAATCACCCGCTGTCACTGCCACCCATCAATCAGCCCCTAACCTGCCCCTTGCGGGCAATCTGATCACCCACCCACACCAATAGATCGCTCGCAGATCCGACGTCCGATCACCTCCCAAGTGCAGTGTTTACATCTGTTCTCTACCCTAAACACCCACTAATTACCCATCAATCACCCCCTGTCACTGCTACCTATCAGATTAGACCCCTATCTGCCCCTAGGGCACTCAATCACCCGCCCACACCCTCAGAATGCCCTCAGACCCCAGCCCTGATCACCTCGCCAGTGCATTGCTTGCATCTATTCCCCCCTCTAATCACACCTTGAGACACCCATCAATCACCTCCTGTCACCCCCTAGCACACCTACCCATCAGATCAGGCCCTAATTTGCCCCGTGTGGGCTCCTGATCACTCGGCCAAACCCTCAGATCCCCCTCAGACCCCCTTCCGATCACCTCCCCAGTGCATTGATTGCATCTATTTTCCCCTCTAACCACCCCCTGAGACACCCATCAATCACCTCCTGTCACCCCCCTAGCACTCCTATCCATCAGATCAGGCCCAATACAACCTGTCATCTAAAAGGCCACCCTGCTTATGACCGGTTCCACAAAATTCGCCCCCTCATAGACCACCTGTCATCAAAATTTGCAGATGCTTATACCCCTGAACAGTCATTTTGAGACATTTGGTTTCCAGACTACTCACGGTTTTGGGCCCGTAAAATGCCAGGGCGGTATAGGAACCCCACAAGTGACCCCATTTTAGAAAAAAAGACACCCCAAGGTATTCTGTTAGGTGTATGACGAGTTCATAGAAGATTTTATTTTTTGTCAAAAGTTAGCGGAAATTGATTTTTATTGTTTTTTTTCCACAAAGTGTCACTTTCCGCTAACTTTTGACAAAAAATAAAATCTTCTATGAACTCACCATACTCCTAACAGAATACCTTGGGGTGTCTTCTTTCTAAAATGGGGTCACTTGTGGGGTTCCTATACTGCCCTGGCATTTTAGGGGCCCTAAACCGCGAGGAGTAGTCTAGAAAACAAATGCCTCAAAATGACCTGTGAATAGGACGTTGGGCCCCTTAGCGCACCTAGGCTGCAAAAAAGTGTCACACATGTGGTACCGCCGTACTCAGGAAAAGTAGTATAATGTGTTTTGGGGTGTATTTTTACACATACCCATGCTGGGTGGGAGAAATTTCTATGTAAATGGACAATTGTGTGTAAAAAAATCAAACAATTGTCATTTACAGAGATATTTCTCCCACTTAGCATGGGTATGTGTAAAAATACACCCCAAAACGCATTATACTACTTCTCCTGAGTACGGCGGTACCACATGTGTGGCACTTTTTTACACCCTAAGTACGCTAAGGGGCCCAAAGTCCAATGAGTACCTTTAGGATTTCACAGGTCATTTTGCGACATTTGGTTTCAAGACTACTCCTCACGGTTTAGGGCCCCTAAAATGCCAGGGCAGTATAGGAACCCCACAAATGACCCCATTCTAGAAAGAAGACACCCCAAGGTATTCCGTACGGAGTATGGTGAGTTCATAGAAGATTTTATTTTTTGTCACAAGTTAGCGGAAAAAGACACTTTGTGAAAAAAAACTATTAAAATCAATTTCCGCTAACTTGTGACAAAAAAATAAAAACTTCTATGAACTCACCGTACTCCTAACGGAATACCTTGGGGTGTCTTCTTTCTAAAATGGGGTCATTAGTGGGGTTCCTATACTGCCCTGGCATTTTAGGGGCCCTAAACCGCGAGGAGTAGTCTTGAAACAAAAATGACCTGTGAAATCCTAAAGGTACTCATTGGACTTTGGGCCCCTTAGTGCAGTTAGGGTGCAAAAAAGTGCCACACATGTGGTATCGCCGTACTCGGGAGAAGTAGTATAATGTGTTTTGGGGTGTATTTTTACACATACCCATGCTGGGTGGGAGAAATACCTCTGTAAATGACAATCTTTTGATTTTTTTACACACAATTGTCCATTTACAGAGGTATTTCTCCCACCCAGCATGGGTATGTGTAAAAATACACCCCAAAACACATTGTACTACTTCTCCCGAGTATGGCGATACCACATGTGTGGCACTTTTTTGCACCCTAACTGCGCTAAAGGGCCCAAAGTCCAATGAGTACCTTTAGGATTTTACAGGTCATTTTGAGAAATTTCGTTTCAAGACTACTCCTCACGGTTTAGGGCCCCTAAAATGCCAGGGCAGTATAGGAACCCCACAAATGACCCCATTTTAGAAAGAAGACACCCCAAGGTATTCCGTTAGTAGTATGGCGAGTTCATAGAAGATTTTATTTTTTGTCACAAGTTAGCGGAAATTGATTTTAATTGTGTTTTTTCACAAAGTGTCATTTTCCGCTAACTTTTGACAAAAAATAAAATCTTCTATGAACTCACCATACTCCTAACGGAATACCTTGGGGTGTCTTCTTTCTAAAATAGGGTCATTTGTGGGGTTCCTATACTGCCCTGGCATTTTAGGGGCCCTAAACCGTGAGGAGTAGTCTTGAAACGAAATTTCTCAAAATGACCTGTGAAATCCTAAAGGTACTCATTGGACTTTGGACCCTTTAGCGCAGTTAGGGTGCAAAAAAGTGCCACACATGTGGTATCGCCGTACTCAGGAGAAGTAGTATAATGTGTTTTGTGGTGTATTTTTACACATACCCATGCTGAGTGGGAGAAAGATCTCTGTAAATGGACAATTGTGTGTAAAAAAAATTAACAAATTGTCATTTACAGAGATATTTCTCCCACCCAGCATGGGTATGTGTAAAAATACACCCCAAAACACATTATACTACTTCTCCTGAGTACGGCAATACCACATGTGTGGCACTTTTTTGCAGCCTAACTGCGCTAAGGGGTCCAAAGTCCAATGAGCACCTTTAGGCTTTACAGGGGTGCTTACAATTTAGCACCCCCCAAAATGTCAGGACAGTAAACACACCCCACAAATGACCCATTTTGGAAAGTAGACCCTTCAAGGTATTCAGAGAGGGGCATGGTGAGTCCGTGGCAGATTTCATTTTTTTTTTGTCGCAAGTTAGAAGAAATGGAAACTTTTTTTTTTTTTTTTTTTTCTCACAAAGTGTCATTTTCCGCTTACTTGTGACAAAAAATAATATCTTCTATGAACTCACTATGCCTCTCAGTGAATACTTTGGGATGTCTTCTTTCCAAAATGGGGTCATTTGGGGGGTATTTATACTATCCTGGAATTCTAGCCCCTCATGAAACATGACAGGGGGTCATAAAAGTCAGAGATGCTTGAAAATGGGAAAATTCACTTTTTGCACCATAGTTTGTAAACGCTATAACTTTTACCCAAACCAATAAATATACACTGAATGGGTTTTTTTTTATCAAAAACATGTTTGTCCACATTTTTCGCGCTGCATGTATACAGAAATTTTACTTTATTTGAAAAATGTCAGCACAGAAAGTTAAAAAAATCATTTTTTTGCCAAAATTCATGTCTTTTTTGATGAATATAATAAAAAGTAAAAATCGCAGGAGCAATCAAATAGCATCAAAAGAAAGCTTTATTAGTGACAAGAAAAGGAGCCAAAATTCATTTAGGTGGTAGGTTGTATGAGCGAGCAATAAACCGTGAAAGCTGCAGTGGTCTGAATGGAAAAAAAGTGGCCGGTCCTTAAGGGGTAGAAAGCCCTAGGTCCTCAAGTGGTTAATAGACACCCACAACAAATTTTCAGACAGTACAAACTGACCAATTTTGCCTTGTTTTCTATCCTGCCTTTGGCAACAATGAGATGTATGCACTGTAAATGACTTTCTTTCTATGTAGCTGGCACTTACAGTGTTTTTAAAGGAAGCCTGAGATGCCAAAAAATAAAACAATTATACATATCTGGGGCTTTCTCCAGCCCTCTTAAGTCTGATCGGTCCCTTGCCATCTTCCCATGCCCCCTGGATCTTCCGGCCTGGTCATTCTGTTCGTCAGTGCGTACTGCGCATGTATGGCCTGGCTGCGTGTGCGCACCTCATCATGCTACCGTCATGTGGAGCGTTCTGTGCCTGTGCAAGCACAGAACATTTCTGGCCAAAGGAGTGCATTGGGGAGCGTGCGGGCCTGACTGCGCCTGCACCAACTGACCGGGCCATCTAGCGGAGGATCCAGGTGGCCTGGGAAGACGGCAATCAACGAGCAGCTGGAGGAAGCCCCAGGAATGTATATTTTATTTTTTCAGGGTGTCTCAGGTACACTTCATTCTGATGGTTCTAATTCTTTTTGGACTACTTCATCTCCTCATTGGGGATTCTCAAGGTTTTCTTTATTTTCAACAGCACTTACTTAAGTACTCTTGTGTTTTGAATTGGCTGATTGGTAGGGGCGCGGCTGTGAGCTCTCCTCGGCTTCTTAAGTCTTCACTGGTCATTGGCAACTTGTCTGCTGTTGCGAATACACTCGTGTTAGCGCTCAGACCTTAGACTAGTATCCGGTGTGCTTTGATCTGGGAGGAAACCAGGGATTTCACACAAGACTAGGACTATTGTATATTGTATTACTGATTACCTGTGTGTGATTCTGGCTATGCTCTGACCTTGCTATTGCTCATCGATTCTGTACTTCTGCCTATCAGACCTTAGTTGCTGAACCTCTGCCTGATTACTCACTATTCTTCTGCCTCACGTTTCTGTACTGTATCCGCCTCTCAGTTGCCAAACCTTGCCTGTCTTACCTCTCTACTCACCAGTGGGCCCTTGCCACTGGTGAGGTGCTCTTTTGATTTATTACCCACCAGCTCCTCTGGTGAGGTTTAATTTAAGTTATACGGCTCCTGTGACTGATAGTACCTTTCCAGCTTCTCTGGTAAGGTTTAGCTAAACTTTGTTGTCACGCCTGTTAATAGTACTTTACCAGCTCCTCTGGTAAAGACCATGGGCCTGATTAACATAGCGGTGATAACTCAGTTATCACGCCTAAAAGACTTTAGGTGTGATAACCTTTGCACCGCTGAGTTAGCACTGCTTTGTGCTCTTTATCGCGCGCAAAGTCCCACACGCAAAGTTTTGCGCATGCAATCGCGCAACTCCGCGCGCCGCGCCCATAGGGTTTAATGGGCGCATCGCGTGCACTGCACCGTGCGCCGCACGATTGCGCACGGAAAATTTGCACGAGTTTCTTCTTATCATGCCTAAACTGAGTTTAGGCGTGATGAAGGGCTTTTCACTGGCGTGCAAACACTTTGCACCGCTTTGTGAATCAGGCCCCTAGTATTTATACTACCGTTGTTACAGCTAGCACCCACCAGCTCTTCTGGTGAGGGCTAGCACTGTTATTGTAGCTAGTACCCACCAGCTCCCCTGGTGAGGTCTAGCACTGTTGTTTCAGATAGTACTCACCAGCTTCTCTGGTGAGATCTATCCATTTATCTACTGTTGCACCAAACACTTTACACCTCTGTTCCTCAGCCGTCTATACTTGCATTATTGGTGATACTGCAGATCACCACATAATTGGGTATAGAGCAGGCACGTGCACAGGGGGGTGCTCTGGGTGCCCAGGCACACCCCTTTTTATAACCTTCAAAAAAGGCCCCTATCGCTGCACAAAATAAGCTCCGCCCCCGATCGCGGTAAGCCCCGCCCACCCGCAGGAAGCTCCACCCCCGCCTGGGACACTTTCAAGTGAAGAGGCCCAGACAGGAATCCTAGTGTGGCATACTGACCTCTCCCTCCACCTAGGACCCATACTGACCTCTACCTCCCCCAGCACCCATAGTGACCTCTCCCTCCACCTAGTACCCAGTGACCACTCCCTCCCCTAGCACTCACAGTGACCTCTCCCTCCACCTAGGACCCATACTGACCTCTCGCTACCCAGTACCCACAGTGACATCTCCCTTCACCTAGCACCCACAGTGACCTCTCTCTCCACCTAGGACCCACAGTGACCTCTCTCTTACCCAGCACCCACAGTGACCTCTCCCTCCACCTGGGACCCATAGTGACCTCTCCCTCCCCAGTACCCACAGTGACCTCTCCCTCCCCCAGCACCCACAGTGACCTCTCCCTCCCCCTAGCACCCACAGTGACCTCTCCCTCCACCTAGCACCCACAGTGACCTCTCTCTTACCCAGCATCCACAGTGACCTCTCCCTCCATCTAGCACCCACAGTGACCTCTCCCTCCACCTGGGACCCATAGTGACCTCTCCCTCCCCCAGCACCCACAGTGACCTCTCCCTCCCCCAGCACCCACAGTGACCTCTCCCTCCACCTAGCACCCACAGTGACCTCTCCCTCCACCTAGCACCCACAGTGATCTCTCCCTCCACCTAGGACCCATAGTGACCTCTCCCTCCCCCAGCACCCACAGTGACCTCTCCCTCCCCCAGCACCCACAGTGACCTCTCCCTCCCCCAGCACCCACAGTGACCTCTCCCTCCACCTAGCATCCACAGTGACCTCTCCCTCCCCAGCTCTAGCAGTGATCCTACCTATCCCAGCACCCACACTGACCTATCCCTCCCCCAGCACCCAGAGGGATTTTCCCTCCCCCAGTGGCTACCCTCCTTTCCCCCTGCAGCACCCACAGGGACCTCCCATCCCAGAAGCAGCACCTACAGTGACCTCTCCAATTGCCAGCGCCCACAGTGGCTTCTCCCAACACCCATCATCCACTCCCTCCTCCAGTAACCACACTGACTTCTCCCAGCACCCACAGTGGCCTACCCTTCCCCCAGCACCCACACTGATCTCTTCCTTCCACAGCACCCACACTGACCTCTACCTCCCTTAGCAGCAACTATGCCATTCATAGCAGCACTCATAGTGACATCCCACCCCCTGCACCCACAATGACCTCACCTCCCGAGACCCACAGTGATTTCCCCCAAAGGACCCACAGTGACCTCCCTTTCCTCCAGCACCCATACTGACCTCTACTTTCCACAGCACACACAGTTACTTCTCCCCCCTGCACCCACAGTGACCTACCCTTCCCCCATCAACCACACTGACCTCGACCTCCCCTAGCAGCAACTATGCCATTCATAGCAGTACCCACAGTAACCTCCCACCCCCTGCACCCACAGCAATCCCACCAATATTTAGCAACCACATTACACTCAACCAGTAACCCCCACTATAGCAAGCACCCAGTACTTGCACCCTGCACCCAATACTCACATCCGGCCTCAATATGGCACTTAGTACTTGCATCAAACAGCCACATGACACCCAATACCTGCACCCCTTCACCCTATAGCTGGCACCCAGTACTCACACCTCGTGGCACAGTACTTGCACCTAGCTCTGACATGTCACTCACTACTCACACCTGCACACAGCCTCCACATGGCACCCACTCACATAACCAATACTAGCACCTGAAGTACCTGCACTCAGAACCCACGTGACACTCAACACCCACCCAGAGCTAGCACCCAGTGCAGGCATGGCACCAAGTATTTGCACCTATGTGATACCCAGTACCCAACACCCACATATTTCATCTGCACTAGTTCCAGTTGCACTAAGCCTCCACTTTGTGCCCAGCACCCACAGCAAGCACTCACATATGCCATCCAGTACTTTCACCCAGAACTCAAAAGGGACTGAGTACCTGCAATTAACACCTACATGATGGTTGATACACCCATACAGCCAGAATCCACAAGACACCCTGTGCCAGCACCCAGAACCCACATGGCACCCAGCATCTTTAGCACCCACATGACAACAAATACCCCACTAGCCAGCACTCATCACCCATATGTCACCATGTACTCACTCCCAGTACCCACTTGGCACTCAGTATTTGTATCTAAGACCCACATACCCCCATATTCAACACCCACATGGCACAGTACTCACACGTCACCAAGTTCCAAAGCCATTATATGCACCTAGTACCCGTCCATGGCCAGCACCCAGTACCCATCCTTGGTTCGAACCCATATGAGATTCAGTACTCTCCCATGGCACACATCCAGACCACACATGGCACTCCCTACTCACTCATGTCCAACACTCACATGGCTCCCTGTACCAATTAGCACTCACATGGCACCCACTATTGTTTATCACGATCTGCTACTCATTCAGCACCCAATACTGCATAGCACCCACTGCAAATAACCACCCAATACAAACTGGATCTTGGTACACAAAGCAGCTTGACACAAACTTTACTTTGGCATCTCGGCACCCACTGCAACTTACCACAAAGTGAACCTTTGCGTCTTACCATCTACTGCATCTGGGCACTTACTGCAGTTTTGCATCTACTAATGCTTAACAACCACTGCATATTGGTAACCACTTCTTTGCCTGAAAAGAGGCTTGGGTGCTGATCACGAGGGACAGAGGTCCCAGTAATGAAAGGTGAGTTTGTGCCTCCACAGTGGGCCCCACAGTGCACACTCTAACCCACTAACAGTGGGCACCTATCACTGCTGATTTGAGGGTGGTAGCACCAAAAGAGTTGGAAGGAGACACAAAGTCTGCCTGATACTGCTATAAAGGTAGATAGGTAGGTGTGTGTGTGTGTGTGTGTGTGTGTGTGTGTGTGTGTGTGTGTGTGTGCGCTAAGACTGCCTTATGCTTTCTGGAGAGGCGGTATTACATACACAATTTAACACGATCGATTTCAAATTTGAGCACCACACCCTTGAGGATCCTCTGCATGGCCCTGCCCCTTCCTGCAGCACCCACACTAACCTCTACATTTCCCATCAGCCACCCCTTCCCCTCATAGCTGGCACCCAGTACTCACACTCACATGACACCAAGTATCTGCACCCAGGCCTAAAATTGCACCTAGTACTTACACCTGCACACAGCTTCCACATGGCCCCCACTATCTGCACCAAGTATCCACTTAACCCGTACCCGCACCCAAAGTACCTGCATTCAAAACCCATGTGATGCCCAAAGCCCACCCATAGCCAGCACCCAATACAGGCATGGCGCCAAGTATTTGCACCCATGTCACACGCAGTACCTGCACCCACATGACATCGAGTACATGCACCCAGATCTTACATGGCACTAAGTACTTGCAATCAACACCCGCATGACACTTGATACTCAACCATAGCCAGAACCCACATGACACTCTACATCTGCATTCAGCAGCATGACAATCAATACCCCCCTAGCCAGGAACAATTGGGGGGGGGGGGGGGTATGTGGGAGCAGGCATTGCCAGGCCCCTTTTTTAAATGTGAGCACCCCCCACTTAAGGACCCTCTGCACGGCCCTGGTATAGAGTCTGTATTATTGGATTATTGGTGATTCTGCAGATCACCCAATAATCAGACGTCTGTGTGCTACACCAATCGTTACATCTGCTCATTGCAAGAGACAAGGGTCAATGTTCCATCCCGATTTTGCTCGACCTCTCAGCGGCTTTTGACACAGTCGATCATGAAATCTTGCTCAACAGGCTACAAGAGTACTGTGGCATAGATGGCATTGTTCTCCGGTGGTTCAACTCCTTCCTGGCTGGCAGAACACAAAAGGTAGCCTTAGGGCCCTTCCTCTCCAACCCTGTACCACTAAAATACGGTGTACCTCAGGGCGCAATATTATCCCCTTTACTTTTTACCATATACATGCTGCCACTTGGAGAAATCATACAAAAACATGGCCTGACATATCATTTCTATGCTGATGACACCCAGCTATATTTGTCATTCAAACCTGACGTCACAGACCCTACTCCACAAATAAACGCATGCTTAGCTGAGCTTCAGGATTGGATGAATAACAATTGGCTAAAACTTAATGCTGACAAAACTGAGGTTCTTGTTATCGAGGGCCAGGGCTCAACAGCAAAGCAGCCCCAGTCTCAACCAAAAAAAGGAGGGGAAGAACAAGAAGCGCTCTCTGGTGCATTAAAACTTTTAATGAGCTTCCTTCCAAAGGATAAAATCACACATACAATGTTTAAAATAAAAAGTGCATTCATCACGTCAGATGTACATCACCACGTCCTCAAGATGTTGTCACCGGTCAGCGCAGCTCCACGCTGTGACCAATAGCGGGGGGAATCGGTGTAATTCCAGCGCCAGCGGGTGGAGGGACGCGGAGATAAGATGGCAGCTGCCTTGCGCCTAGTGCGTCATGACGCGTTTCGACGTTCCACGCCTTCGTCAGATGACGCAATGGCGCAAGGGACGTGTGTTTTAATGCATCTGGTTTCAAGCAAAAGCCGCCTCTATTGGACAGCGGCTGCGCTGGATAAACATCATGCACGCGTATACTCAGCGCGTGTAAGAGGGGGGCGGAATCTTACTATGTGTATGTGTGTGTATTATGTGTTTTGCACAAAAAGAATCTTCTTCGTATTCTTTATATATACAAAAAATGTTTTTATATAATTATATGTTCTTTTAAAGGAAGGACAACATCTTGAGGACGTGGTGATGTACATCTGACATGTGATGAATGCACTTTTTATTTTAAACATTGTACGTGTGATTTTATCCTTTGGAAGGAAGCTCATTAAAAGTTTTAATGCACCAGAGAGCGCTTCTTGTTCTCCCCCTCCTTTTTCTGTTTTCTACAGTGACATGCTCATTTCCCAGAGTATGACAGGAGCTGCACTCTGGTGAAAGCTTATTGTCAATTGTGGAAAGGTCTGGTGATTAGAGCGCAGTGGATTTGTTTTCTTTCCAGTCTCAACCAACACTGCTAAGGATAGGGAGCTCAGACCTGAACAACTCAGACTGTGTGCGTAGCCTGGGAGTAGTGTTGGGCGAACACCTAGATGTTCGGGTTCGCGAACGTTCGCCGAACATCACCGCGATGTTCGGGTGTTCGCGCCGAACTCCGAACATAATGGAAGTCAATGGGGACCCGAACTTTCGTGCTTTGTAAAGCCTCCTTACATGTTACATACCCCAAATTTACAGGGTATGTGCACATTGGGAGTGGGTACAAGAGGAAAAAAATTTAGCAAAAAGAGCTTATAGTTTTTGAGAAAATCGATTTTAAAGTTTCAAAGGGAAAACTGTCTTTTAAATGCGGGAAATGTCTGTTTTCTTTGCACAGGTAACATGCTTTTTGTCGGCATGCACTCATAAATGTAATACATATAAGAGGTTCCAGGAAAAGGGACCGGTAACAGGGGCAAACGCAGGATTTTTAAGGGGGGGGGGGTTTCCTGAAAGGTCCAGAAGCACGTATGTCCCCGAGTGCTTCTGAATACAGGTGGCTCCATACTGTCCATGCACAAAAGTGCGCTGGCGTATTACGGAGCTGCCTATCTTTGGAAGTACTCAAGGACACTAGTGTTTTTGAGGGCTTCTGGTAGCAGCAAATGTGAACGGGGTACAGCGCTGGAACAACTCCCCAAGAGAGAAACAGGAGATAGACTTAGTTTGGACAATTCAGTGGAATATGCTACATAGTGTCACATAGCGCAGGCGATACCCATATGATGCAGGGATATATGCATCTGCGGAAGATGGCGGCACTATATAAATACTAAATAATAATATTTTGCCTCACCAGGATTGCACTTTTATTTAGCTTTCCTGTAAGACAAGAACACACAGCCAGCTCTAGGGGAAGAGGGAAACAAAGGTGAATGAAGGAGGCTGGTGCACACCAAGAGGGCTTCTGAGCGTTTTTCAAATCAACAGTGATTTGAAAAGCGCTTGGCTAATGTTACCCTATGTGGGTGTTCCCACAGCAGCGTTGTGATTTTTTCAAAATCGCAGGTATACTGCATGTAGCATGTTTTTGAGCAATTCATTCAAAAATCGCTCTGAAAATCACTTCACAAAATCACACTCACAAATTGCTAGCGATTGCTATTGTCATTTTGGCGTTGCACTAGCCCAGAGAGAGGAGTGGAGAAATTGAGAATAGCCTGAGATGGAGCAGAGAACTTATCTGTATTGAAGTCCCACATCACACAGGCTACTTGCCTGTAATCGGACTCCTGTCCCTGTCAGTCTCTCACACAAGTCAGAAAGAAGCCCTCCTGGAGTCTAGGGACTGTCAAAAACTTTTCAGCTTGTTATCCACACCTTATCCACACATGCAGTCATTATAACAATGGGGAGAGACCAGACAGATGTTTGCCCACAGACCCTGAGTCCAGGCAAGCTCTGCATCATGCTGTGCATATTTACCAGCTTGCCTGCCCTCTAATTTCATCATGTCTGACAATTCTATGCTCTGGAGAGTCCAGGACTCCATAATCAACATTCTCTCACTGCAGGCAACATCTTCTTGTGAGGGAAGCTGGGCTGCCTCTCTCATTCTATTAGCTGGAGGGAGGCACCAGAAGTAAGAAGGGAGGGAGAATGAGGCTGTTTATATTATGCGGGCTTCCCTGGCTGAATACACAGCTCAGTGCAGGGGGGAGGTTCCAGACACCCGAAATAGCCCCCTGAGTTCGCCAGTGGGTAACGCTAACCCAGCAGCAGCACACGTGATGGAACAGGAGGAGGGTGGCGCAGGAGGAGAAGGCCACGCTTTGAGACACAACAACCCAGGCCTTGCATGAGGACAAGAAGCGTGCGGATAGCAATTTGCATTTTGTCGCCATGCAGTCATAAATGTAATACAGATGAGAGGTTCAATAAACAGGGACCGGAAACGCTAACCCATCACAGATGTTCATTGTTCATGTTACTTGGTTGGGGTCCGGGAGTGTTGCGTAGTCGTTTCCAATCCAGGATTGATTCATTTTAATTTGAGTCAGACGGTCTGCATTTTCTGTGGAGAGGCGGATACGCCAATCTGTGACGATGCCTCTGGCAGCACTGAAACAGCGTTCCGACATAACGCTGGCTGCCGGGGAAGCCAGCACCTCGATTGCGTACATTGCCAGTTTGTGCCAGGTGTCTAGCTTCGATACCCAATAGTTGAAGGGTGCAGATGGATTGTTCAACACAGCTATGTCATCTGACATGTAGTCCTTGACCATCTTCTCCAGGCGATCGGTGTTGGAGGTGGATCTGCACGCTTGCTGTTCTGTGTGCTGCTGCATGGGTGTCAGAAAAATTTCCCACTCCAAGGACACTGCCGATACCATTCCCTTTTGGGCACTAGCTGCGGCTTGTGTTGTTTGCTGCCCTCCTGGTCGTCCTGGGTTTGCGGAAGTCAGTCTGTCGGCGTACAACTGGCTAGAGGAGGGGGAGGATGTCAATCTCCTCTCTAAAGTCTCCACAAGGGCCTGCTGGTATTCTTCCATTTTGACCTGTCTGACTCTTTCTTCAAGCAGTTTTGGAACATTGTGTTTGTACCGTGGATCCAGAAGGGTATAAACCCAGTAATTGGTGTTGTCCAGAATGCGCACAATGCGTGGGTCGCGTTCAATGCAGTTCTAGGCCGAAGAGGTCATAGCCTAGGGTCACAAAAACCTGTTTATTTGGGCAATTTCAATGGTAGTGATGCTGACGTACATAAATCTCAGCCATGGCCGTTAGCAACGTCTGAATTTCACGAAATGTCTCATGCAGGTAGAAGACATATTGTTAGACTTGGATTCCAAAGATGGGGTCCCTACATCTCTGCAAACCAGAGTTACAGGGGTCCAAAATTGGTAAAATCCCCCATAGGCTTTCATTGCCTCCCTATTTCACTTTCCAAAATCTCACATCTTTTCAAAGGGCAATTGCTCAGCAGTGGCAAATTTTCTAGCATTGTAGGGACCCTTAGGGGGAACATGACTGGTGAGTTTTGGGCCCCTAGGCCGAAGAGGTCATAGCCTAGGGTCACAAAAACCTGTTTATTTGGGCAATTTCAATGGTGGCGAGTCTGACGTACATAAATCGCAGCAATGGCCGTTAGCAACGTCTGAATCTCACGAAATGTCTCATGCAGGTAGAAGACATATTGTTAGACTTGGATTCCAAAGATGGGGTCTCTACATCTCTGCAAACCAGAGTTACAGGGGTCCAAAATTGGTAAAATCCCCCATAGGCTTTCATTGGGCCTACTATTTACCGTTCCAAAATCTCACACCATTTCAAAGGGCAATGGCTCAGTAGTGGCAAAACTCACCAGTCATGATCCCCCTAAGAGTCCCTACAATGCTAGAAAATTTGGTACTGCTGAGCCATTGCCCTTTGAAAAGATGTGAGATTTTTGAAAGTGAAATAGGGAGGCAATGAAAGCCTATGGGGGATTTTACCAATTTTGGACCCCTATAACTCTGGTTTGCAGAGATGTAGGGACCCCATCTTTGGAATCCAAGTCTAACAATATGTCTTCTACCTGCATGAGACATTTCGTGAAATTCAGACGTTGCTAACGGCCATGGCTGAGATTTATGTACGTCACCATCACTACCATTGAAATAGCCCAAATAAACAGGTTTTTGTGACTCTAGGCTATGACCTCTTCGGCCTAGGGGCCCGAAACTCACCAGTCATGTTCCCCCTAAGGGTCCCTACAATGCTAGAAAATTTGCCACTTCTGAGCAATTGCCCTTTGAAAAGATGTGAGATTTTGGAAAGTGAAATAGGGAGGCAATGAAAGCCTATAGGGGATTTTACCAATTTTGGACCCCTGTAACTCTGGTTTGCAGAGATGTAGGGACCCCATCTTTGGAATCCAAGTCTAACAATATGTCTTCTACCTGCATGAGACATTTCGTGAAATTCAGACGTTGCTAACGGCCATGGCTGAGATTTATGTACGTCAGCATCACTACCATTGAAATTGCCCAAATAAACAGGTTTTTGTGACCCTAGGCTATGACCTCTTCGGCCTAGGACTGCATTGAACGCGACCCACGCATTGTGCGCATTCTGGACAACACCAATTACTGGGTTTATACCCTTCTGGATCCACGGTACAAACACGATGTTCCAAAACTGCTTGAAGAAAGAGTTAGACAGGTCAAAATGGAAGAATACCAGCAGGCCCTTGTGGAGACTTTAGAGAGGAGATTGACATCCTCCCCCTCCTCTAGCCAGTTGTACGCCGACAGACTGACTTCCGCAAACCCAGGACGACCAGGAGGGCAGCAAACAACACAAGCCGCAGCTAGTGCCCAAAAGGGAATGGTATCGGCAGTGTCCTTGGAGTGGGAAAATTTTCTGACACCCATGCAGCAGCACACAGAACAGCAAGCGTGCAGATCCACCTCCAACACCGATCGCCTGGAGACAATGGTCAAGGACTACATGTCAGATGGCATAGCTGTGTTTAACAATCCATCTGCACCCTTCAACTATTGGGTATCGAAGCTAGACACCTGGCACAAACTGGCAATGTACGCAATAGAGGTGCTGGCTTGCCCGGCAGCCAGCGTTATGTCGGAACGCTGTTTCAGTGCTGCCGGAGGCATCGTCACAGATCGGCGTATCTGCCTCTCCACAGAAAATGCAGACCGTCTGACTCAAATTAAAATGAATCAATCCTGGATTGGAAACGACTACGCAAAACTCCTGGACCCCAACCAAGTAACATGAACAATGAACATCTGTGATGGGTTAGCGTTTCCGGTCCCTGTTTATTGAACCTCTCATCTGTATTACATTTATGACTGCATGGCGACAAAATGCAAATTGCTATCCGCACGCTTCTTGTCCTCATGCAAGGCCTGGGTTGTTGTGTCTCAAAGCGTGGCCTTCTCCTCCTGCGCCACCTTCCTCCTGTTCCATCACGTGTGCTGCTGCTGGGTTAGTGTTACCGGTCCCTTTTCCTGGAACCTCTTATATGTATTACATTTATGACTGCATGCCGACAAAAAGCCTGTTACCTGTGCAAAGAAAACAGACATTTCCCGCATTTAAAAGACAGTTTTCCCTTTGAAACTTTAAAATCGATTTTCTCAAAAACTATAAGCTCTTTTTGCTAAATTTTTTTTCCTCTTGTACCCACTCCCAATGTGCACATACCCTGAAAATTTGGGGTATGTAGCATGTAAGGAGGCTTTACAAAGCACGAAAGTTCGGGTCCCCATTGACTTCCATTATGTTCGGAGTTCGGCGCGAACACCCGAACATCGCGGCCATGTTCGGCCCGAACCCGAACATCTAGATGTTCGCCCAACACTACATGTGACCCGTTCGGCCAATCACAGCGCTAGCCGAACGTTCGGGTAACGTTCGGCCATGCGCTCTTAGTTCGGCCATATGGCCGAACAGTTTGGCCGAACACCATCAGAACCCGAACAGTGGTGTTCGCCCAACACTACTTGGGAGTACTGATTGATGGGAAATTAAGCTTCAGGAATCAAATCTCAGCTGTTGTGAAACATTCCTTCAGGGGCGTAGCAATAGGGGGTGCAGAGGTAGCGACCGCATCGGGGCCCTTGGGCCAGAGGGGCCCCGAAGGGCCCTCCCTCAACCACAGTATTAGCTCTCTATTGGTCCTGTGCTCATAATAATCACTTCTATAGATACTTTGAATAGTAGTAATCATTAACAAACGGTTCCTCATCCCCTTCTTGCACCTCTGACACTGTAGTTGTCTTAGGCAGGTTTTGGTGTGCCGTATCAATTGTTATGTACAGAGTGCTTGGGGGGCCCCAATGTAAAACTTGCATCGGGGCCCACAGCTCCTTAGCTACGCCACTGCATTCCTTCTTTCATCTAAGGAATATTGCAAGGATTAAACACCTAATTCCTTCAGAGGATCTTCCAACCCTAGTTCATGCCTTCGTCACATCAAGGTTAGACTACTGCAACGCCCTCTACACAGGCCTGCATAAGAAAGACTTACGCCGCCTGCAATTAGTACAGATACCGCCGCAAGGCTGTTAACGAGCCAACCCCGCCATTGCCACATAACACCAACCCTGAGCTCACTCCACTGGCTACCGATAAAATGGAGAATTCTATTTAAGATTGGCTTACAGACATTCAAATCCTTGCACAATCTGGGCCCTGGATACCTGAACGGACACCGCACGAAGGCTGCTACAGGACAGGTAATGTATCAATGCACACACTGGACACATTTATATATTGCAGCGGGGTTTTGTCGTCTCATCGCTCATTCCGGAAATCGCCGCTGCACACCGAACCACCCAACTTCGGCCCGACATCTTGCGGCATGCGTGATTGACCATGCAACCAATTTCTGTCCTGAAATCGGTCGCTTTGTCGGTCGGCCATGCACTTGGCAGCACCGATTTTCATCCAATTTGATTATAATAATCGAATTGGATGGTCGATCTGCTGCCAAGTCGTCTGATGTATGGCCACCTTAAAAGTATAATCAATCCTATCATATCAGATAGAATCCATCTGAAAAACAGATCAATAATTGGATTGACGATCCAATAATTTCTTGTCGATTGGTACCATCACCAGTATCTAATCTGATCCAATCAATCAGAAGGTCTATTGGAAGGTAAAATTGGATCATTAGTAGGCACCTGTAACAATTAGTGTCAGCAGGTTAACAGATTTCTGATTATGTGGTGATCTGCAGTATCACCAATAATACAGATATATCTGATTATATGGTGATCTGCAGAATCACTAATAATACAGATATAGTAAGCAAACGGCGTGTAAGATGTGACAAAAGTCACTAGCTTTATTGCACAAAGTGAAGTGGTTGGTGCAAACAGTACGTTTCTGATAGAATCTCAGCGGTAACCTCACCAGTGGCGATGGAGGTTACAGATAGAACCACAGCGGTAACCTCACCAGTGGCGAGGGCCCACTGGTGAGAGAGAATAGTCAGACAGATCAGGTAGGCAACAGACGGGCAGATAAAGTACAGAATCGACAAGCAGAATGAAGTTTAAGCAAAAGTCGGCAACTAGATCAGATGGGCAGAGGTACAGAATCGTAAGGCAGAGAGAGAAGTCAGAACAGGCAAGAGTCATACACAGATAATACAATGGTATGTTTTTCACTACTGATTACAGCTATCAAAGGTCTGAGCGCTAACACGAAGTATTCGCAACAACAGACAATGAGCAAATGACATCTCCCAGCTTAAATACAGAAAGCAAATTCAAGCCGCCCGCCCAGAGGGCTGAACCAATCAGCAGCGTGTGATTGGCAGGTTGGTGTCAGCAGACCGCAAGATCAGCTGACCCGTCTCCTCAGATTATAAAGGTCCTGCCACCCCCCCCCCCCCCCCCGCAAGCGTGCTGACCTAATCTGATGTGCAGAGGAGAGACCTGTCCTGCCAGGGGCTGTGCAAGATGTCTGAGAGGATGCGGCAGCCGCCGGGATGACGTCAGACACAGAAGCAGCGGCCGCAGCACACTCCGCTGGTGAGGTAATACTGCTATACCTGACATTACCCCCCCCCCCCCCCCTTCCCCTGAGGCGTGGCCTCCGGACACGCCGCAGATGGTTTTTCAGGATGTAAAGAGTGAAAATCTCATTTTACCTCCTCAGCATGAAGACGATGGGCGGACACCCAAAATCTCTTCAATCTCATGTTCTGGCTCTCCATCAACAATTACTGAGGGGGGGAAGAGGAATCTACATATACAGCTGGCTTAAGCAAAGAGACATGAAAGGACTTTACCCCCTTCATGACAGCTGGAAGGGCAACCCTATACGCCACCTCATTGATCTTTTCTGAAATGGGGTATGGACCAATACACTTTGGCCCTAATTTGGCTGAGGGCTGTCAAAGAGCAATGTGGCGCGTAGATATCCACACCATGTCCCCCGGGGCAAAGTCCCATTTTGGAGAACGCTTTCTATCAGCCTGCTTATTTTTGCACATTAAATGCTTTTTCCAAATTGGCTTTTATCAACGACCAAATTCTCCTACACAACTACTGCCAACCGTCCAAGGCCAGAAAGAGAGAATTAGACGTTGGCAAGGGACAAAATTTACTTTTACCACACAATGAGAGCAAATGCAATACATTACATGGAATGTATTATGCTCTACTTATTATGCTTGAACAGGAAGTTCAGTGAAATTAATGTAATAAAAAAGTGCTTAATTTCTACAATAATTATGTATAAATGATTTAGTCAGTGTTTGCCCATTGTAAAATCTTTCCTCTCCCTTATTTACATTCTGACATTTATCACATGGTGACATTTTTACTGCTGGCAGGTGATGACCCTGGAAGGAGATGCTGCTTGCATTTTTGGCAGTTGGAAACAGCTGTTATTTCCCACAGTGCAACAAGGCTCCCACAGTGTGATGTCAGTACCTCAGTGCTGTGAGGCGCTGACATCACACTGTGGGAGGGGTTTCACCACAAAATTAGCCATACAGAGCCCCCTGATGACCCTTTTGAGAAAAGGAAAATATTTCTCATGGGAAAGGAGGTATTAGCTACTGGTTGGTAGAGATGGCCCAAACAGTTCACATACGAACTTGTTCGTGCGAAAACCGCGGGTTCACGTTGAACCGTGAACTTTATGCAAGTTCGACCCGCCCCTTGTACTACATCATTGAGCTAAACTTTGACCCTCTACATCACAGTCAGCAGACACATGGCACTCCCTCCTGGAGCCCCCCCTACCTTATATAAGGCAGCAGCGGCGGCCATGTTCACACTCTGTGTGCTGCTGTATTAGAAGTTAGAGACATTGGAGAGATAGGGAAACCGATAGTTAGGAGGTCTGTTAGCTTGCTCCTTGCTGATATGTGTTGATGAAACGCACCCTAAAACGGCTCTTTTGAGAGCTAATGTTCTTGTAATGTGGTTTTTTTGTGTGTGGCCCACTGACACTGCATATACAGCCTTGTTTGTCACAGCTGGCCCTTGCTAATTGCTCTACTGTGCCAGGCCCAGCACATTCAGTACCTAGTGTGACTGCTGCACATTGTATTATAATACCAGTCACTGCATACCTTTCATTGCATCTGTGTGACCGCACGCTGTTTTATATACCAGTCACTGCATCTGTGTGACCGCACGCTGTTTTATATACCAACAGTCAGTGCATCCATTTTCACTGCACCTGTGTGACTGCAGATTGTTATACCAGCAGTCACTGCATACCTTTCACTGCACCTGTGTGAATGCACATTGTTCTACCAGCAGTCACTGCATACCTTTCACTGCACCTGTGCGACCGCTTGCAGTTTTATACACCAGCAATCAGTGCATCCAGTTTTACTGTCGGTGTGACTGCACATTGCATTATACCAGTCAGTGCATACCTTTCACTTGAATGGATGGCAGACTTGCCCTCCATAGCAGATTCTCGTTATAGCATTTCAAGTGTATTCGTCTCATCATTATACAGCATTCAGTACCTTTCACTGCATCTGTGTGACTGCACATTGTATTATACCAGCAGTCAGTGTCCCCAATATGGACAAAACAACAGGCAGAGGCAGGCCACCCAGTAGGTCTGTTCAAGGTTGTGCTGTCATGATTTCGTGTAGCCCTCGAACAAAGTACAGTGTTCAGGAGAAGGCACATGCCATCAACCCCCAATATTGTCAGGACGCAGTTGACTATTCAACACAGAACACCTCATCTTCCTCAGCTTCTGCACAGAATTGTGACATATCTTCCTCCTCCTGCTCTGTTTCTGGCACCCCACTTAACACTCAGTCAGTAGCCATCACCAAATTGCCATCATCCCAGGGCTCAGCGGTGTGGAATTTTTGTGTGTGTCTGCCTCAGATGAGAGCGATGCCATCTGTACTCTCTGCCACTGAAAAGTGAGCCGTGGAAAGACCAAGACCCGCATAGGGACAACTGCCTTACAAAGGCACATGATGAAAAAGCACAAACTGCAATGGGATGACCACCTGAGGAAAAGCAGCACACAAAAGCAAAGCCACACACCGCAGTGGAAGATACCAAGACACAATAATTTCTCAAAAAAAGGTGATACCCAAACTGTACCGTGATGTTAAAAGGCAAGTGGTGTCATCTCTGGCACACAGCGTTGGGTCAAGGGTCCATCTGACCACGGATGCCTGGTCTGCAAAGAACGGTCAGGCCTGCCTGAAGACTAAGTCAGTCCCCGCACACAGCATCTCTGCCCAGTGGCGTACCTAGGGTATTTGGCACCCGGTGCTGATTATCCACAGACACCCCCCCTTCCCCCCCCCCCCCCCCAAATCAGGAAGACAACATGCAGAGTGCTTAGCCGAAAAATGGGGCTACATTGTGCGGCTGCGCTGAAAAATGGGTGTGGTCATGGACCAAAATGTGGGTGTGGTCACAGGTGGAGACAAATTTACATGAACTTAGCAATGGTGGGACATTAGATTAGGACAGTGGTGGCGAACCTTTTGGAGGCCGAGTGCCCAAACTGCAACCCAAAAGTCACTTATCTATCGCAAAGCGCCAACAGCAATTTAAACTAAATACAAACATTTTAACTCATACGTGAACATTATGGAAAATCCAAGTTGAAAATAAACTGTGAAGATAAACAACTCATCCATCCAACTCCTGCAAAATTTATAGTCTCACAGTTAGCAATCATGAGGCCCCCAACAAGACAAATTCAGCAATCAATAGGCCCCAAACAAGTCAAATTCAGCAATTATGAGGCCCCCAACAAGACAAATTCAGAAATCTTGAAGCACCCAACAAATCATGAGGCCACCAACAAGACAAATTCAGCAATCATGAGGCCCCCAACAAGACAAATTCAGCAATCATGAGGCCCCCAACAAGACAAATTCAGCAATCATGAGGCCAACAACAAGACAAATTCAGCAATCATGAGGCCACCAACAAGACAAATCCAGTAACCATCAGCCCCCAACAAGACAAATCCAGTAACCATGAGGCCCCCAACAAGACAAATTCAGCAGTCATGAGGCACATAAATAGACAGCATTTCACATAAATGGGCAGAATGCCCCCTTAATATGGTAGACACCTCTCACCTGGCTTCTGAATTCTCCTCTACTGGCTGCTGTGCCTGGCTGGCAATACTGTTTTTGGCTGGATTGGGGATGATGTGTGGACTGAAAGGCCTGGCAGTGATGCTGTGGCCTGGCTGGCGCTGATGCTGGGGCCTGGCTGGCGGTGATGCTGTGGCCTGGCTGGCGGTGATGCTGTGGCCAGGCTGGCTGGCGGTGATGCTGTGCTGTGCCTGGCTGGTTGAAGTAAATGCTGGCCTGACTGGTGGTGATGCTGTGGCCTTTTTGCCAGTGATTCTGGGCTGGTTGGCTGGTGGTGATGTTGGGCTGGCTGGCCTAGATAGTTTAAGAAGTGAGAAGTGCCCCCTAGTTTAGGTAGCGCCAGGAGCCAGTGTAGGTAGTATAGTAGTCCCCAGTACAGCTAGTATAGTGGCTCCCAGTATAGGTAGTATAGTGGTCCCCAGTATAGCTAGTATATTGGGCCCCAGCCCCCAGTATAGCCAGTATAGTGGCCCCCAGTTTAGGTAGTATAATGGTCCCTAGTATAGCTAGCATAGTGGCCCCCAGTATAGCTAGTATAGTTGCCCCCAGCCAGTATAGCTAGTATAGTTGCCCCCAGTAAGTATAGCTAGTATAGTTGCCCCCTGCCAGTATAGCTAGTATAGTTGCCCCCAGTAAGTATAGCTAGTATAGTTGCCCCCCCGCCAGTATAGTTGCCCCCAGCCAGTATAGTTGCCCCCAGCCAGTATAGCTAGTATAGTTGCCTCCAGCCAGTATAGCTAGTATAGTTGTCCCCAGTAAGTATAGCTAGTATAGTTGCCCCCAGCCAGTCTAGCTGCCCCCAGCCAGTATAGCTAGTATAGTTGCCCCCAGTAAGTATAGCTAGTATAGTTGCCCCCCACCAGTATATCTAGTATAGTTGCCCCCAGTAAGTATAGCTAGTATAGTTGCCCCCCGCCAGTATAGCTAGTATAGTTGCCCCCAGCTAGTATAGCTAGTATAGTTGCCCCCAGCCAGTATAGCTAGTATAGTTGCCCCCAGTAACTATAGCTAGTTTAGTTGCCCCCAGTATAGCTAGTTTAGTTGCCCCAGTATAGCTAGTTTAGTTGCCCCCAGTAAGCATAGCTAGTTTAGTTGCCCCCAGTAAGTATAGCTAGTTTAGTTGCCCCCAGTAAGTATAGCTAGTTTAGTTGCCCCCAGTATAGCTACTTTTTTTGCCCCCAGTATAAATGCCCCAGGAGGGTGAAAGCGGCGCTAGAAGGAGGGACTGTGGAGGCAGCGGTGGGGAGGGAGGACATATCCCCCCTTCCTCACCTGGGACCCCTCCTTCTGCCTCTCTCCCCCTCCATAGCTAACTGCCGGGAAGTGCAGGGGCGGCCGGAGGCGTGCTGAGAATTACTCACCTCATTTCCGCGATCCAAGCGTGGCAGCGTCATGTCGTCACAGATCTCCGCCTTCAATGCCGCCCACTGTGCTTCCGCTAATCAGGAAGCACAGTGGGCGGCATTGAAGACAGAGACCTGTGACAACACGACGCTGCGCTCCACGCTTGGAACGCGGAAATTAGGTGAGTAATTCTCAGCACGCCTCCGGCCGCCCCTGCACTTCCCGACAGTTATCTATGGAAGGGGAGAGAGGCAGAAGGAGGGGTCCCAGGTGAGGGAGGGGGGGGATATGTCCCCCCTCCCCACCGCTGCCTCCACAGCCCCTCCTTCTGGCGCTGCTTTCACCCTCCTGCTGTGCTGCTGTGGGGGGTCGTGGCGACACCCCCCTGGGTGTCTGTCACCCGGTGCGCCACGCCCCCCTGTGCCATATAGTTAGGACGCCACTGTCTCTGCCTGCACGCAGTGTGACTGCCTGCCCCTAGACTAACTCGGTCCCCACACAGCATCTCTGCCTGCAGGCCACTTGACTGCCTTCTCCGCCACCACCAACAGGGTCCAAGACTCCAGGTGGATTCCTGAATTTTTAACGAGGAACTCCAGCCTAAACAAACATACTGCCATTAAGTTACATTAGTTAAGTTAATTAAAATAGATAGGTAATATAATCTCTTACCCGCCCTGTTTTAAAAGAACGGGCAAATGTTTGATTTCATGATGGCAGCCATCTTTTTGGTTAAAAGGAGGTGACAGGGAGCATGAGACACAGTTCCAACAGCCCTGTGTCCTGAGCACCTCTCCCAGTTGCTAGGCAACATGAACAACAACATAGGAAATCCCATCATGCTCTGCACAGCATCAGGGAAAAAAAGCCCAGGCTTTTTTTCTTTGATGGGTGGAGCCTAGCTAAAAATACAGCTAAAAATGATGCTTTGGTAAGAAAAACAAAGTTCTGATGCTGTGAAACTGTTAAAGAAACACCAAGCCCTTTCAGTTCTGCTGAGTAGATTTTTAGTCCGGGGGTTCACTTTAAGGTCGCTGCTAGCAGCAGCCGCTATAATAATTTTTCTGGTGAGTGTACATGCATAATTTTTCTGGCTGCACTGCAGCTGCAACAACAAAACAAAAGGCATGTACATGTGTCAATTCCCCTTCGTGATCGTTACCTTGCCACGGTGAAGCAGCTTGCGTATCACAATGAAGCAATGACCAGCTATATGAGTGTGTTGGGGGCACACCTGACCCAAAATAATAAGGTCGTTGCTTCATTGTGGACTGACCAAATTCGATCAGCTGGATAGTCACTGTTGTTCTGTCACTGAGCTACCTCAGCCCGACCATATGGGATTGAAAACCGCTATCGCCTGCACTCTCGCCATCGTGCGCATCAGTCCAGCACGGCCATCACTACACAAACAGCTGTTTGCGGTGCGTTACACAGTAGGTTAGGTTAGGCTTGATTCACAAAGCGGTGCTAACTGTTAGCACGCCTGTGAAAACCCCATTAGCACGTCTAAACATTATGCGCGCCAAACTTTATGCACGTAAAACTTTACGTGCGCACTGCTCAGAGCGCAGGGCGCTCCGCGCGAAGTGCCGATTAAAGCCTATGGGACTTACCGCGCATAGGACTTTGCGCGCGCAAAGTTAGCGTGCGATCTGATTGAGAAATCCGGTGCTAACCTACTTAGCATCCTGGTTAGCACGTCTAAAGACTTTAGACGTGCTAAGTAGATTAGCACCGCTTTGTGAATCAAGCCCTAGGTTTGTCAGTGTGAAGCAGTAAACTAATTACACTACCTGATTGATGTATACACACGCAAGATGTTTTAAAGCACTTTAGGCCTTCAATTTAGGAATGCAATGTGATTTCTGCCTTTTAGGGATTATAACCCTGCTGTGCGTCAAATCCGTAATTTTCCCCAAGATTTTTGGCGTCTATCCCACTCCGCCATGCCCCCCTCCAGGTGTTAGACCCCTTGAAACAGCTTTTCCATCACTTTTGTGCCCAGAATTAGTATTTGTAGTTTTGAAAGTTTGCCTGCCCATTACAGTCTATTGCGGTTCGCAATGTTTTCCGGTTCACAAACTTTTTCGCAAGATTGTGTTCGAGGTTCGCGAACCGAAAATCGGAAGTTCAAGCCATCTTTACTGGTTGGGATGAAGTCTAATCCTTGGTTATGGTTTCTCTTTAACACAATTCTGCTTAGCTGCATTACACCCCATTATTCTTAACCAATTCCATGGGTAATCGCGCCTGCTCCCATGCATGCTCCCACCGCCGCCCATTAGCCCAGAGACCAATGAATGGGAACACAGTTCCCATTCATTGGTCTTAGTCCGCGTATGAAAGACCGATGCAGTCTATGAGACACGTAAACAAGTCCATGTGTTACTTCCATTTTGCGTAGTGTCAAAATGGTATATTACTGTTACTTTTTAAATTATGAGCTTGTAATTAGAACCGGATGCAAAACTGAAAAAAATGCACCTTTATTTCCAAATGAAATATTGGCGCCATACATTGTAATAGGGACATAATTTAAATGGTGTAATAACCGGGATAAATGGGCAAATAAAATACGTGAGTTTTAATTATGGTAGCATGTATTAATTTAAAACTATAAGGGCCAAAAACGGAGAAATAATGCATTTTTTCTTAATATTCCTGTAAAAATGGATTTATATTAACCACTTCAGCCTAAATTTTCGTTCAGTTAGGCTGCGCGCACTCCTGCGGGTCGCGCGTGCTCCCGCGGCCCCCCCGTGCGCGCTCCCGCTGCTGGCCGTTAGCCCATTGATCAATGAAAGGGATTATAAATCCCTTTCACTGATCGGACCCCCCCGGAGAAAAGCCAACAGCGTCTCTTCAGACGCTGCGGCTTTTCTGAGCACTGGTCTTCTTTCTTCTTCCTGGGAGCGAGATCAATCGCTCCCAGGACTTTTTGACTGTAACCATCTTGTGGCCAAATAGCAAACTACACCAAAAACACACATTGTATTAAAAAAATACATTTTTAAATATTAAAAATTCCCTGTTTACCTCCCACACCAAAAAGTACCCACATACAAGTTTTAATACAAAAAAAAAAAAATTACAATAATAAAAAAACCAAAAACATAAATAGTTACCTAAGGGTCTGAACTTTTTAAATATGCATGTCAAAGGAGTATATCAATATGATTTATTAAATTATGGGCTTCTAAATAGTGATGGACGCAAATTGAAAAAATGCACCTTTATTTCCAAAATGTGAATATCGGCGCCATACATTGTGATAGGGACATAATTTTAACGGTGTAATACCCGGGACATATGGGCAAATACAATACGTGAGTTTTAATTATGGAGGCATGTATTATTTTCAAACTATAATGGCTGAAAACTGAGAAATAATGCATTTTTTTTCTTATTCTTCCTGTTAAAATGCATTTACAGTAAAGTGGCTCTTAGCAAAATGTACCACCCACAGAAAGCCTAATTGGTGGCGGAAAAAACAAGGTATAGATCAATTCTTTGTGATGAGTAGTGATAAAGTTATTGGCAAATGAATGGGAGGTGAAAGTTGCTCAGATGTAAAAAAAATCTCAACCCTGTAGGCTGAAGTGGTTAAAATAATTTTTAGCAAAATGTTTCACCCAAAGAAAGCCTAAATGGTGGTGGAATAAAGATATAGATCAATTCATTGTATAAGCAGTGATAAAGTTATTGGTGAATAAATGGGAGGTGAAAGTTGCTCGGATGCATAAGGTGAAAAACACTGAAGGCTGAAGTGGTTAAGGACCAGAGACTTCTGGGTGAAAAAATGGGGCTCACTGCCTGGTGTCATGCCGCATGGACCCGCCTCTACCGCCAAGCGCGCTGTTTTACTATTGCTGAAGCCCACTTACTCTGCCATTGATATGACAACAGAGATCCATGAGCAGGTCTAAAACTGCTTCTACTATGTGTGCAGCTCAGAGAGAGCTGAGAAGTGATTACTAGATAGATTTGAATATATTAATACAGAAGCTATGCAGTTAAATGCAATGACAGTTTACAGAGCAGACAAACTGTACTTTAAGAACTTGTAATTGAAAATGGACAATATTACTTGTGCACAAAAGCAAATATGATAACTGTATGGGTAATAAAAAGAGGAAAACATGTTTTTACTGAATGTTATATCAGAGTTTAATACCACTTTTTTAAGCCTTTGATCTGTTAAAGTTTTGGAAATATAGAGGCACAAGGCTGTAGACACTCCTCACATTCACAATATCTCTGGTAAGTGTCTTAGATTTTACTACTGTCTGTGAATACCATTAAGAACTCTGAATGTTATCAACAGCATTTCCTTATTTCAAAAACTTACTGTGGAAGGAGGTAAGGCTCCACATCTACCCGTTTTTTATGAGTGTGATATTCGCCAAGACTCCTGAAGGACTCTTCAACTTTTCTTACTTCCTGCGCAGAGTAATGTGGAAAACATTATTTTAAATATGATGTAAGTGAAACATAAAAGAAAATTATAATGCACAGAATATTTAGTAAATATACTTATGGATGGTATTATTACTACCAAATATGTGCACAATGAGCCCAGCTCAGATAAGATCGTGAGAATGGGTGGGAAAGGCAGACACTATGTATTGGTGACCAAGGGAGTGAACGCAGCTGACTATTAGTATAGGTGAGATATTATTAAGTTAGGGTAGCAAATGGACAGGAATGTCAAGCAAAGAGGAGTACATATTAATAATTTTATTGAAGTCATTGCATGGAACCCGGTGGGGTGGAGACAGTTTGTTAGGCGATACGTGAGGGATAGGTAGGTAAGCATCATAACCTATGATATGAATGGAAGATGGGTGTCAGTAGAGGTAACACAGGGACGCTGGAGAATAGCTCTGGTATGAGTCATTGGGTAGGTAATGATCAGGAGTGGTGACATGTGGGTGACATGTGGATGGAAGGATGTTTTAGGAGTAAATGGGTAGGTTTAGGCAAGATAAAATGACATGAAAAGGATTAATGGGGAATGTATGATGGATAGAGAAGATAGATAAAGGGTGGGTAGGTGAGCATCAAGAACCATGGCACGAAGGTGTGGAAGAATAAATCAGCGGTTGCTTGGTAAATGAGTTCTGTTGTGAGGACAGATGCTGGGGCTGGTGAGAAAAAGGAAGTTGCTGGAACTAAAATAGTCTGAAGGTGATCTTTAAACTGAAGGTGCATCTGTTGCACGCCAGGACCACAAGTTCAAGTTTGGTCACCAGGTTGCAGAGTTGTTCTATGGGAGATCTCCTGCAGGAATTATGTTGGAGGTCAAAGGCAATGCTGATACAAGCACCTGTAGGAGGTGCGGGCTCTCCCCAGATGTGTAGTCTATGGGGCTATGAGGGGATACCAGGGCACCCTGCAATGGATGATGAGCTACCACCCCTAATGGGTGGCAGATGCCTGGTAGTTTCCAGGTTTCAACCCCTGGCATTGCCCTACCAGTGATGGAGAGAACAGAAGGGTGAACCATGCAGTTTAGAGAGAGCAGAATGGGTTCTGCAAGACTACTGGCTGGACTGTAAGAAATAGTGATGGAGAATGGACTGGACTGGAAAGGACCAGCATGATAGACAGTAAACTAGAATGGCGTGGCAGATGATAGAATTAAGGACTGAACAGGCTGCAGACTTGATTTGTAAGGCAGGCTTACTGACAGTCAGGCTGGACTCCCAGGAAATATCTGCATCACCAAGAGACTCCTTGGACTGCAACACTGCAACACTTTAAACTTTAATACAGTAATTCAATTGCACTGGTATTTATTTTTTGGGCAATATAACAGTGCATCACAACAAAAACAATACAACTGACACTGCAAATTGTACTGCAGGAATGAAATGGCACTGGGATTGGAACCTCGGAGAAGCTCCAATCCTTTGCTGGAGAGCTGTAGTCGGTGACTCCTTCAGACAGGTACACCACCCCTGCCCCGCACGGTGTATCGACTGTATAACAGAAGGAGGTACATGGGCTCGAACTTGCATGCACATGATGACGTGCATAGCCCGTAACATGAAGTATGCAGATATGCATTCAATTGGACACAAGTTTGAGCCCGTGATGCACCTCCTTCTGTTATACAGATGAAAACATAAAGAATTTCATACTCTCAAAATGGAAATTCAGGCTTGGGCCTGTCAGGTTCTACCACTCTAGGGACAACACCTAGGGAGCGACAAAATGCACTACTCACACCAATATATTAATGGGCTGCACTGGCGCAGGTGTCAGAGCAGGATCTATTATGAAATCCTTTGCATGCAAACCATTATAAAAGTGAACCTACTCCATTAGTGCAACTGAGTGCAAATTTCATGCAAGTTGTTTTTAGCATTACTAGAGATTCCTGCCTGATGTGAGTGCAGAGGGTTAATTGTGGTTAGTAATTGACCACTCCCCTTAGCACCTCCTTTCCCATTTAAATTCTAGGCCCTGCATAGGATGAGAACAGCTTCCCTTGCTTGTGTGTTTATAGCAAATACCTTCTGTTTTCTCAGGAACACATTTGAGATTTGAATAATGGTGAAGTCCTCTCTTCACCATTACTAACAATGACAAATATGGACAGGATAACAATGGCTTGAAATTATATTTCTGTCGTTTTGTACCTCTTGATTGGTAAAGGGTAGCTCATGACAAATGGGTTGCACCATATTCTTAAAATCTTGCTCATCATCAGTCATTTCATCAAGGAAATCTTTAATCTGAAATGAAAGTGGCATTAATGACAATCAATAACATAAGTTTATCCTTGTAAAATCAATCAAAGATTAATAAATAATTCCCTGACACCACACCTCCCTGTACACAGCCTTGACATTATCGTCTCTAAAATCTGCACACAATAATCATATCCAAAAACCCCAAGGACCAGGGGCGTTGCTAGGATCCTAAGAGATCCAGGGTACTTTTGCCAAAAAATGGGTGTGGCCATGCACATGAATGTGGGTGTAGTCATGGGTGGAGCCAAATTTACATGAACTTAACAGCGGTCTACATAGACCTGCCCAGAAAAATCTTGGATGAAGCCCCCCTCTCCATTAATAATAAAAAAAAATTCAGCATATCACATAAACAGGCTGTGTCACTTACAGTGGGTTGCGAAAGATTGAGCAACCTTGTTAATTGTCATGATTTTCCTGTATAAATTGTTGGTTGTTACAATAAAAAATGTCTTTAAATATATCATATAGGAGACACGCACAGTGATAATTGAGAAGTGAAATGAAGTTTGTTGGATTTACAGAGAGTGTGCAATAATTGCTTAAACAAAATTAGGCAGGTGCATAAATTTGAGCACCACAAAAAAGAAATGAAATTGATACTTAGTAGATCCTCCTTTTGCAGAAATTACAGCCTCTAAATGCTTCCTGTAGGTTTCCGATGAGAGTCTGGATTCTGGTTGAAGGTATTTTGGACCATTCCTCTTTACAAAACATCTCTAGTTCATTCAGGTTTGATGGCTTCCAAGCATGGACAGCTCTCTTTAACTCACACCACAGATTTTCAATTATATTCAGGTCTAGGGACTGAGATGGCCATTCCAGAACATTGTAGTTGTTCCTCTGCATGAATGCCTTAGTGGATTTTGAGCAGTGTTTAGGGTCATTGTCTTGTTGAAAGATTCAGCCCCGGCGCAGCTTCAGCTTAGTCACTGATTCCTGGACATTGGTCTCCAGAATCTGCTGATATTGATTGGAATCCATGCATCCCTCAACTTTGACAATATTCCCAGACCTTGTACTGGCCACACAGGTCCACAGCATGATGGAACCACCACCATATTTTACTGTAGGTAGCAGGTGTTTTTATTGGAATGCTGTGTTGTGTTTCCTCCATGCATAATGTCCCTTGTTATGCCCATATAATTCAATTTTAGTTTCATCAGTCCACAGCACTTTATTCCAAAATGGAGCTGGCTTGTCCAAAAGTGCTTTAGCATACCTCAAGCGACTCTGTTTGTGCTGTGGGCGGAGAAAAGGCTTCCTCTGCATCACTCTCGCATACAGCATCTCCTTGTTTAAAGTGCGTTAAATGATTGAACGATGCACAGTGACTCCATCTGTAGCAAGATGATGTTGTAGGCCTTAGGTGCTGGTCTGTGGGTTGACTCTCACCATTCATCGCTTCTGTTTATCCAAAATTTTTCTTGGTCTGCCACTTCGAGCCTTAACTTGAACTGAGCCTGTGGTCTTCCATTATCTCAATATGTTCCTAACTGTGGAAACAGAGAGCTAACATCTCTGAGACAGCTTTCTGGATACCTCCCCTAAACCATGATGGTGAACAATCTTTGTCTTCAGGTCATTTGAATGTTGTTTTGAAACCCCCATGTTGCTACTCTTCAGAGAAAATGAAAAGAGGCAGTGAACTTACAATTGACCCCATTAACTACTCTACGACCGCTCCACACCAATGGGCATGGCCGTGGCAGCAGCCCCAGGACCGCCTAACGCCAAATGGCATCAGGTCCTGGAGCTGGCTACTGAAGGAGATTGCGTGCGCATCTCCTTCTTGGGGGGCAGAGCTCCGCCCCGTCTTCAGTCTCTGAGTGGCTATCGCTGCTCGGGAGACTGTTAGACGGCGTGATCGCCATCTATTTACATAGTACAGTGCTGGGATCAGCAGCAGCGCTGTACTGGGGACAGCTGTGTGACACGGCTGTCCCCCTGGGGGACAAGAGAGCTATCGGCTCTCATAGGCAGAAGCCTATGACAGCCGATCGCGTGATTGGCCGGCTGGGGGGAGGGAGGTGATTTCTAAAAAAAAAAAAAAAAAAACAATTAAAAACAGTACAAAAATATGAACATAAATATTTATAAATAAAATAAATAAACACAAGGGGGGCAATCAGACCCCACCAACACAGAACTCTATTGGTGGGGAGAAAGGGGGAGGGGGGGAATCACTTGTGTGCTGTGTTGTGCCGCCCTGCAGCTTGGCCTTAAAGCTGCAGTGGCCAATTATGAAAAAAAAACAGCCTGGTCCTTAGGGGGGTTTACCACTGTGGTCCTCAAGTGGTTAAATACGCTTTCTCATGATTTGATTCACCTGTGTATGTAGGTCAGGGGTCACTGAGCTTACCAAGCCAATTTGAGTTCCAATAGTTAGTTCTAAAGGTTTTGGAATCAATAAAATAAAAAATGTGTGCACCTGCCTAATTTTATTTAAAACAATTATTGCACAATTTCTGTAAATCCAATAAACTTAATTTCACTTCTCAAATATCACTGTGTTTGTCTCCTATATGATAGATTTAACTGACATTTTTTATCGTAACAACCAACGATTTATACAGGAAAATCATGACGATTAACAAGGTTGCCCAAAATTTTGCTTCCCACTGTAAACATAACTAGGCAGCGTTACCTGGCTCCTGTGCTGGCTGGTGTCGTTTGCTGCTGAGCATGATGGCCTGATGCCAGGTTGTCTGGCAGTCCCTCATAGCATTCCCTGACCTTATGGTGGACCCCTTTCTATGCTCCCACCCTACCGCAACTCCCAGCATGCCCCCATAGAAGAACTACAGCTCCCTGCATGCCCCCATAAAGGCATCACAGTATCTAGCATGGCATCACAACACCCAATATGTCTACATAGGGGTACCATAGCACCCAGCATACCCCCCATTGATGTGCTGTGATGCCATGCTGGGTGCTATGGTGTCATGCTGGGTGTGCTGTAATGCCATGCTGGGTGCTGTGGTGCCTCTTCTCTTCCTGGGGGACATCCAGGGAACCCCAGAATAGATCCGGGGCACGTGCCACTGATCTTTGGGGCTAGCAACGCCCCTGCCAAGGACTATTATAAAGGGAACCTGAAGTGAGAGGTATATGGAGGCTGCCTTATTTATTTTCTACTAGCTGGACGCCCAGCATTGCCCGGGTATGTATTTGGCTGGTGTTGGCCCCGCCCCCTTTTCCTAACCCTAACACACAATTACTTAATTACTTAATGACCAAGTTTGTGAGCTTTGCGGCCTTTGGCATCAATAATTTGCATTAAAATAAAATTAATCTGATTGGCCGTGGCTCCACCCCTTTTCTGAATTTGACCCCAAATCACCCAATGGCCAAGTGTACCAGGTACAAGTGATTAACAGTGCAAGAGGTTTGTGCCATTAACAGTGCAAGAATGGCAGCAATTAAATATTCCCCTTAAAAATCAATAGGTGGATTTTAATTGGCTTTTGTAAGCTCCACCCACCTTTCTAAATATTAATCTCAGTCACCCAGTGACAAACTGTGCAACGTTTGAGAACCCTACCACTAACAGTGTAAGAATGGCTACAGTTTAAATTGTTCGGGTATGTATTTGGCTGGTGTTGGGTCCGCCTACTTTTTCTAACCCTAACACACAATTACTCAATGACCAAGTTTGTGCGCTTTGCGGTCTTTGGCATCAATAATTTGCATTGAGATTAAACAAAGCTGATTGGCTGTTTGTGGCTCCACCCCTTTGTCTGAATTTGAACCCCAGTCACCCAATGACCAACTGTACCAGGTTTAAGGCTTGTGCCATTAACAGTGCAAGAATGGCAGCAATTAAATATTCCCCTTAAAAATCAATAGGTGAATTTTGATTGGCTTTTGTAGGCTTCACCCACTTTTCTGAATATTAATCCCATTTGTCTCCGCCTACTGATGACCCAGCATTGCCCGATTATTTTTTTTGCAGTTGCTGGCTGAGCCCACTTTTCCTAACCCTAACACACAATTATTAAATTACTCAATGACCAAGTTTGTGAGCTTTGCGGTCTTTGGCATCAATAACCTGCATTAAAATGAAACAAATCATATTGGCTGTTTGTGGCTCCACCCCCTTTTATAAATGTAAACCCCAGTCACCCAATGATCAACTGTACCAGGTTTGAGGCTTGTGCCATTAACAGTGCAAGAATGGCAGCAATGAAATATTCCCCTGAAAAATCAATAGGTAATTTTTGATTGCCTTTTGTAGGCTCCACCCACTTTTCTGAATATTAACCCCAGTCACCCAGTAACCAACTGTGCAAAGTTTGAGAACCCTGCCATTAACAGTGTAAGAATGGCTGCTGTTTACATTTTCCCAGTAAAATTTGCATTTGTCTCCGCCCACTTATGACCCGGCGTTGCCAGCTTATGTATTTGGCTGTTGTTGGCTGTGCCCACTTTTCCTAACCCTAACACACAATTCATCAATTACTTAATTACCCAGTTTGTGAGCTTTGCGGTGTTTGACATTTATAATTTGCACTGGAATGAAATAAATCTAATTGGCTGTTTGTGGCTCCACCCCCTTTCTGAAATTGAACCCTAGTCACCCAATGATCAACTGTACCAGGTTTGAGGCTTGTGCCATTAACAGTGCAAGAATGGCAGCAATGTAAATATTCCCCTTGAAAATCAATAGGTTAATTTTGATTGGCTTTTATAGACTCCACCCACTTTTCTGAATATTAATCCCAGTCTTCCAGTAACCAACTGTGCAAAGTTTGAGAACCCTACCATTAACAGTGTAAGAATGGCTGCTGTTTACATTTTCCCAGTAAAATTTGTATTTGTCTCCGCCCACTTATGACCCAGCATTGCCCACTTATGTATTTGGCTGGTGTTGGCTGTGCCTATTTTTCTAACCCTAACACACAATTAATCAATTACCAAGTTTGTGATCTTTGCGGTGTTTGGCATCAATATTTGCATTTAAATGAAACAAATCTAATTGGCTGTTTGTGGCTCCACCCCCTTTCTGAAATTGAACCCTAGTCACCCAATGATCAACTGTACCAGGTTTGAGGCTTGTGCCATTAACAGTGCAAGAATGGCAGGAATGTAAATATTCCCCTTGAAAATCAATAGGTTAATTTTGATTGGCTTTTATAGACTCCACCCACCTTTCTGAATATTAATCCCAGTCACCCAACGACCAACTGTGCAAAGTTTGAGAACCCTACCATTAACAGTGTAAGAATGGCTGCAGTTTACATTTTCCAGTGAAATTTGTATTTGTCTCCGCCCCCTTTTTGGTTATGGGAATAAAAATTATCCTATACTTTATTCCAGGTAATGTACTATGTGTGTGCCAAATTTCATTCACATCCGTTCAGCCATTTTTGCGTGATCGAGTAACAAACATCCAAACATCCAAATATCCAAACATCCAAACTTTCCCATTTATTATATTAGTAGGATTAAAGGAATGCCTCTGGATCCTAATGAGGCTCCCCCCATCCTCCCATACAGCCCAATCCAATGCTGGCTCCCTAGAACAGCAGCATGTAGCAATATTTGCCTCTGTGCTCCCGCATTGTCACAGTACCAGCTTCCCCCTCGGGCTCCGGTGGAAATGACCGAGCTCGATTGGTCTCAGCTATTTCTGCCAGAGCCTGAGGGGAAGCTGGTACTGTGCTAGCGCTGGAGCTCAGAGGTAGATATTGCTGCATGCTGCAGCTGTGACTGCTTGTCGGAACATTTTCAGGGATGCCAGCGCTGGATCGGGGCTGCAGAGGAGGACAAGGGAAACCTTATTAGGATCCAGAGGCTTCCCCCTCCCGAGGTAAGTACACCCCGAGGCAGTTTTTTCATTACAGACTTTAAACGCGACCAGATGCCTGGCAGTATTGCTGATCTCTTTGGCATCAGTAGTGTCTGAATCACACAACTGAAACAAGCATGTGGCTAATCTCGTCATATGTTTGCCAGAAACACCTGATCTGCTGCATGCTTGTTTATGATCTATGGCTAAATGTATAAAGCCTCATACACACGATACAATTTTCCATCGGATCGACCGGTGATCTGATAAGAAATTACATCATGTGTAGATGTCCAAATTTTTTCTGATTGACTTTGTGATTGATTTTGCATTGATAAGTACCCAAAATCAATTCCAAAATCGTTCGGAATCCGATCTGACTGGTCAGAAATGATCTAATAGATCAGTCGATCTGATGGAAAATTGTACCATGTGTACCCAGCTTTAGAGACAGAGGATTAACAAAACAGTCAGGCAACTGGTATTGTTTAAATGGAACTTTATTGTTCCCAGGCCTGAGTCTCTGGACATTTCCTGAACCTGTTCCCTGATCTGAGACTGAACCTGTCTTTGCTAACCTGTTGTCAAACCTGTTCATATTGACTTTGCTATTAGCCTGTTCCTTTTGTACTGTGCCGTATCTGATAACCTGCTGCCACACCTGTTACTCTGTTTGACTCTGCAATTGCCTGCTCCTTTCATACCATGCTGATTGTATATATCCCCTGTATATATTGCAGTTTACATAGTTATATAGATTTGTCACGGTGTTGGTTATATGTGTGTTCAATGCAATCCCTGGTTGTTTGATGATTCCCTGTATATAGTGCGCTGTGCATGTGGTTTCCATTTAATTTGCATTGTTTGTATGCAAGATATGGTTTGTAATAAACTCCTTATTGCACCTTTTTCCCTGTATTGCTACAAACTGTGGTCATTCCTTGCTCTTACCTACCTATATTCTCAGGGATATATTTATTTTCAGAAGCACTTCATAAATAACTGTGTAAAAAAAAACTGTGTAGGGAACAGGGAAGCCGGCCAGCATCTTTGTATAAATCCTTTTTTAGGGAATATCTTTATAAAGATTAAAAGCCTTGCTGAGAATCCCCTATGAAGAGATGGACTAGTCCAAAACCTGTCACTTATCTCATATTTCTACTGCCTGCTGTAAGTGACTGCAACATAGGAGAAAAGTAATGTATGCCTCATTTTACTCTGGAAAAAACATACTTCTTATTTGTCTATGTTTGCACATATTTTAAATTTACAATTTTTTGCCGTAGTGCCCCTTTAACCCAGATCTTGATCAGGAAGACTGGGAAGAAGTTCTTACTTTTTCAATTAAAGCCAGGATTTCAGCTAGAGGCAAACTCAAAATGCTCAACATTATTCACAGAGCGTATTACTCCCCTATTCGAATGCATAAAATTAAGAAAGAAAACTCTTCTGCTTGCCCTAGGTGCAATCAAAGTGTGGCTGATTTTTTTCATGCATTATGGCTTTGTCCTCAGTTGCTGCCCTTTTGGTCCCAAGTACATTCCTTGATGCAGCAAATGTTTCCTACGCATACAATCCCAAACGCTCCCAGAAATGATCTATTGAGTATCATTAATGACACAATTAAGACAGAAGCAACACGCCTTCTCTTTAGGAATCTGTCATATTATGCAATTAAGGTTATTATTCTTAAATGGAATCAAAATGCTCCCCAATAAACAATAAAAGAGTGGGAATACCAAAAATGTTTAACAAAGTAAGGGCTTATATAACATCTCGCTTGATTAAGATGACTATTATTGACATCTCCACTATATTCTGATTGGTTTCTTACTCCCTCGGGGTGAAGAACACATCCGTCGACAGCTCACTGGTTGTGGGTTGTTGTTATATTATGTTCTTACAAAGGTGGACCCCCAGAGTGTTGTAACTGAGAGCCACCTGGTGTTCTTTTTTTTTTCTTGTACTACAAACAATAAAACATTTTGACTTTAAAAAAAAAAAAATCTTTTGACTTTTGACTTGCAATTGGCAAGTGGCAATTTCTGTTTTCAATGTGTTTAAGCTCAGAATCATGAGTTCAGAATCATGCTTAGGGCCTGAGCCCACAAATGCAGTTGTGTTTACTTTTCAGTTACACATCAATGTTACTGATGCTGAAAAAGCCCTTAGTGTCGACAGGTAACTTTAAGTGTACCTAAGATGTAAAAGAATATACATACTTGGGGTTTCCTCCAGCCCCCTCCACACCGATCACTCCCACGCTGTGTTCCTCCGTCTCCTTGTTTGCCCGGTAGAAGCCCCATTTGCTTGGCCAGTCGGGGCCAGTCGGCGCAGGCTCAGGTCGCCCGCGACTGCACCCATCTCGCTCTTGCGGCTTGGAGACTTCTGCACCTGTGCAGTAGTAGTAGTACGGTGGGGTGAGTGCACTCGGCTGGGCAATGCATGCGCAGTACGCCCTGACTGGCCAAGGCTATATAATATAAATAATGTTAAATAACACCAAGAGAGGCTATTGTTACAGTACAAGATATCTAAAAAAGTCCTTTTTAGGAGTAGGATGATAGATCCAATTATTTATCACAAGATGTCATCTGTTTAAAGGATACCTTAGCCAAATAGCAAATTTAAAACCGGGGGAGCAGGCATGTGTACTGGGCTCTCCTCATGGGCTCTCCTCATACCTTCTGCTCCCCCATTCTCCTCTGGCATCCTCCGTTACTCTGTACCAACCCTAGGAAGCTACTTCCTGGTTGGGAGGGTCAGTGAAGACTGGGCAGGCGCTGCCCCACGACCCGCATCCTTAATTGTGCGCTCGCAGCCAGGAGCACTCTGCGCATGCGCACTACATAGTTGTGATGTAGTGGTCATGGTCGTAGTTGTGACATAATGGTCACTGCATCTGGGCATCACAGCTATTGGGAGGGTCAATACTGTAAACTAAATCAGAACCTAGTGCTGTCTTGTGGCACACTATGCTCAAAACACTTATATCTGTGGGAACAATGGCAGTCTAATATTGATATCTGGAGGGACACATGGTTACCTAAAGGCTGCCATACACTGGCCGATTTCCACCAGATCAACCAACAGATAGATCCCTCTCTGATCAAATCTGATCACAGAGGGATCTATTGGCTGCCCATACACTGCACACAAATTTAAAATCAATTTCAACATGAAATTGATTCACAACCTGTGGAGCTGCTGCTGCCTCTGCCTGTTTTGGCAGTTGGAAACAGCTGTAAACAGCTATTTCCCACAATGCAGCAAGGTTCGCAGACAGGAAACTGCCAAGAGTACGTACTCAGAATTTCTTTGTGGGAGGGGTTTCACCACAATATCAGCCATACAGCTCCCCCTGATGGTCTGTTTATGAAAAGGAATAGATTTCTCATGTAACATGGGTATCAGCTACTGATTGGGATAAAGTTCTATTCTTGGTCGGAGTTTCTCTTTAAAGTAGGAGGGGTACAGAGAAGAGCAATAAGCTGTGCCTATGCTCAGCTAAGATGATCCGGCACTCAGGATCTTTCAGTAATTCATTGGGAAAATTGCTGACTGTGGTACATATAGAACCCGGGTATATGCACAAGACTTTAGACTGATAGATTGATTGGACAGGGCTTGTAATGTGCAACCCTGATTTTTATAGCAACATGCTAAATAATACTGTATGTAGTCAAAGATATTAATGCACTAGATACTTTTTGTTGCATTTGATTGTTTTGTACAGCAACTGCATTACCTAGAAATTACCTTAATATCCATCTATAGTCATAAACAGAATATAACAAACCTTTGCAAATGTTATTAAAGTGGAATTGTCAGCCATAAAATCAAATTTCATTTAAACACTGCTTTTTGTTTATTATGCATTCTACAACTTGCCCTGCATTGCAAGCATTCGAAAATATTTTCATATTTTGTTTCTGCTGTAATAAATCTTATCTAAGTCAGCCTGGCTCTATTTGGTACATTGCCAAGTAGAGGGACGCTTGTCATATTCCCTCCTGCATTCCTGCTCCTCAGTCCTCACTGATTGGCTGAGGGCAGTTCCGTGTGACATGAGGCTAAGAAGGGAAATACACCTCATCCTCTGCAGAGGCTGCTGAAATATGATCTATGCTGTGATCACTTGTGTTTACAAAGCAAGTTAGATATGACAGTGAAGTTTCTAGGAGCAAAAAAGAGTAAGGGAGGAAATTACATCAGGACTGGCTTCAAAGTCAAAGAAACTGTTTTCTCCTTATTTACTATATAACATTTGCTGAAATCAAAATGTGGACAGTACAATGCATATGTTAGGTAAGTAGAACAAGTAGAATGCGTGCATAAAAAAGGGCGCCAGGAAAAAGGGGTCCAGCTAGATAACGAATTGGTGCCGGTGGATAAAGAAATCTCAGTAACGATAAACATTGTTAACAAAATTGGTTAACGATAAATACCATTTTAAAACAGACGTGAGTTGATAACAAGAATATATTAACGTTAAAAAACGTTATGTAATTCAACAATACAGCTTAACCTATCCCTACTCGCACAAAGACCCCTCCCCTGGTGGTGTCTAAAATTAACCATTCCCCAGGTGGTGCCTAACCTTAACCACCCCCCCCCCCCCCGGTGGTGCCTATCCCTAACCCCCCTGGTTGTGCCCAACCCTAACCATTCCCCAGGTGGTGCCTAACCATAACCACCCCCCTGGTGTTGCCTAAATTCTAACCACCCCCGAGTGGTGCCTAAGCCCTGACCAATGCCCTGATGGTACCTATCCCTAACCACCCCCCCCCTTCCCTGGTGTTGCCTAACTCTAACCGCTCCCCAGGTGGTGCATAACCCTAACCGCCCCCCCAGGTGATGCATAACCCTAACCACTTCCCCTGAAGAAACCCCCTTTTCCTATAGAAATGAAAATATATTTGATAACGTAAAATCTGTACATACAAACAAAATAATGTGACAAAAACTATAACGTTGCAATTGTTAATGATATTTATCGAGCGCTCCTTTTTTTGCTTTTTTCGCCGTATTAACCATAAATGCATTACAGTCTGTGGCGGCGCCCTTTTCGTCCCCTAGCCGCCGGCGCCCTTTTTTCCTGCTACGAGTAGTTTTTTTCCTGCTACTACGATAGTATGGCTGTCCCTGCTGATTTAAAACCACATCAACAGACCATCATTTCCTGCCATCTGACTGTGTGATGTGTGTTCTGAGAATTACAGATGTATTTCCGGTTACACAATAACCGTTCCTTGCTTAAAGGGGTTCTTCCGCGAAATATGAAAAAAATAAAAAGTGGTTTATTTATAAACTATTAAAAATCCTCCTCAAATAGTGCGAAAAGTGTTTTTAAAAAAATGAATAGTTTCATCAAAGTAACACGTAATGTAATCAGTGTTTTCTTATTAACTTTTAGCTGCCTGGAGAACTCGAGTTCTCCAGGCAGCTAAAAGTTAATAAGAAAACAATACAAACTCGAGTTCTCCAGGCAGCTAAAAGTTAATAAGAAAACAATACAAACTCGAGTTCTCCAGGCAGCTAAAAGTTAATAAGAAAACAATACAAACCAATAAATCTTGCAGCGACAAAGAGAGCACTCGCTTTCAGGAGATAAAGAGGATTCTGCACACACGCGTAGTCTGGTTGCCGGGCAACGACGTCAACAAATTACACTCTCACTGATTAGCTGCCCTCCCTCTGCCTGATTCATTGCTTCCGGGGTCCTCTCTCTGTGAAACTAAAATAAATAACTGCCGCAGAGCCAGGGACGGATCTAGGGGGGAGCAGGTATCTTGCCCCAGGCGCAGTTTGTTGAATTCTTTAAAAGGCAGCAAAATTTGGATGGGGAAATAAACACAGTTGGCAGCATTGATAGGCGGGGGCGGGAGGGTGACGCGTCGGTGCGTCTGGCTTATGTGTCACTGGTAATGACGAGTAAGACTCGTCATCACCAGCAGGGAGATCTCTAGCTCCTCTGCGGCATTCCCCGTTCTATTCCCCCGCCTGTATATAGCAACCCCCCCTTCTTCCTCTCCGAGGGTGGCGATTTACTGACCCCCCCACTTTGTTGCAATCCCCCCCTTCTTCCCCTCCAAGGGTGGCAATTTACTGACCCCCCGCTTGTTGCAATCCCCCCCTTTCATCCACCTCCGAGGATGGAGATTTACTAAACTCCCCCCCCCCCCCCCGTGTGGCGACCCCCTCCCCTGCAGCCATCTGCTGTTTGGTGTAATAATACATACCAAGCCTTTGATCCTGCGGATGGATGTCACACAAGCTCTGCGCTGCAGCTCCGTCTTCCCTGCCGAGGACACAGACACTCTGCTTGGTGACGTCACTAAGCCGCGTGTCTGTGTCCCGACAGAGAAGAAGGAGCTGCAGAGCTTGTGTGATATCTGCAGGATCGAAGGCTTGGTATGTATAGTTACACCGGGCAGGGGATGGCTGCAGGGGGGGGGGGTCGCCACATGGGGGAGTTCAGTAAATCGCCACCCTCGAACAGTAGGGATAAGAGCATAGGCGCCAAAACCTGACCTTGCCCCAGGCGCAACTTGGTCTAGGTCCGTCCCTGCGCAGAGCTCCGGGAGATAACAGCCGTTATTCTAATTGTAAGAGCCATTCCTGACAGCAACGGACTACAAAACTGACAACTAGGTACGCAGCAGTTATGTTTGTGATATTATAGTAAAAAGAAAAAAACCCTAACAAATGGATTAGCCTCCCTGGCCGACATTCGTCACTGATTACATTACGTGTTACTTTGATGAAACTATTCATTTTTCGCACTATTTGAGGAGGATTTTTAATAGTTTATAAATAAACCACTTTTTATTTTTTTCATATTTCGCGGAAGAACCCCTTTAAGCAACAGATTTTTATGCAGTTATTAAATGATACTATTGTATTCAATAATAAATGCTACTATAGGATTAGCTTTCAGGAATCACCCCTTATGTCAGATAAATGTCAGATAACAAGAAGTACTTAAAATACCTAGAATATTACATTCAGTATTCAACTTTTAGGATGCGATTTAAGATCTCTACTGCCTTGTATTTTTTTTTTTAATAAAGAGCAGACAAATGCTACAAAACCGACTAACATCCAGGCTCAGTGCTTCTACTTCATAATATTTGATCAATTTCCCCCTTCCAAAATTGACAGAAGAAACTTCCACAAGAAGAGCTAGCAATAGCCATTGATAATCCCCCCCCCCCCCTCTCCACACACTCATGCAAATTACCAGGCCTGAATGACTTTTCCACTTCTTATTATACAACATACCTTAAGTAGTTAGCACTTCATATAATTAAATATTTTAATAGCACTTCTGAGAGGCAGTCCTTCCTCCTCAAGTTCCTGGAGGCACAAATTACTGTGTTCCATAAGGAAAATAAGGTCCCCAAAGCTTTTCAAAGCAACAGACCTATTTTGTTCCTAAACAATGACACAAAACTATACGCAAAAATAACAGCTAACAAGCTAAAATAACTTCTGCTTAGTTTGGTCATGCTAGCTTAGATTGGGTATGTCTCATTAAAGGACTACTTTCGCAAAAAAATGTAAAATGTAAAATAAATGTAATAACATACAAATAAGAAATACATTTCAGAGTAAAATAAGTCATACATTACTTTTCTCCTATGCTGCTGCCACTTACAGTAGGTAGTAGAAAACTAAGAGAACCGACAGGTTTTGGACTAATCCGTCAGGGATGCTCAAATTCGGATTCGGAAGATACCCGTATAGTTGCAATCCGGATATCTCCCAGTAATGCTGTGCGGGCTGGGTGGGGGGGTCAAGCTTACCTCTCTGACGTCTTCTTCGCTCGTCCCTCGGCGCCTCCCATGATGCGGTCCACGCGGCGGTCACGTGACTACAAACACTTCCTCCTTCCGGGTTGAAGGAGGAAGCGTTTGTAGTCACGTGATGCGCGTGGACCGCATCGTGGGAGGCGCCGAGGGACGAGCGAAGAAGACGTCAGAGAGGTAAGCTTGACCCCCCCACCCAGCCCGCACAGCATTACTGGGAGATATCCGGATTGCAACTATCTGGGTATCTTCCGAATCCGAATTTGAGCATCCCTATAGTCCGTCTCTCCATAGAGGATGCTCAGTATGGCCTTTATTCTTTATAAATACTTTACCTGAAAAGGATTTATATAAAGATGCTGGCCAGTCTCCCTGCTCACTTCACACTTTTTTTTGCAGTTGCACGGAGCAACTGCCATTCGATAAGTGTCTTGGAAATAAATAAACCCCTGAGAATCCCCCATGAGAAGATTGGCTAGTCCAAAACCTTTCGGTTCTGTCAGATTTCTACTTCCTACTGTTATAGCAACATAGGTGAAAAGTAATTTATGGCTCATTTTACTCTGGGAGAAATTTACTTCTTATATGAATGTGTTTGTATGCATTTTACATTTTACCATTTTGGTGATAGTGGTCATTGTCCATGTTTCACCTTGTCAAGGAGCTAAAGGAGAAGACACCACTTTTGTCCACAGATGCAGGGAATGTCTTCGACAAGGTGGAATGAGGGTTCATTAGAACCACCCTAGAGAAATGTAGGCTGCGCCAAAATAAAAAAAAGGCCCTTTGTGGTGAGCAACTACAAAGAAAAAAGAGGTGTGTGCTCAGACTAGGTGTCACCTGACATCATGTCATGGCTACCTCATGTCTATAACTAATTAAAATGCCATAGCATTTGCATATTGCATCTAGGGATGGTCGGAAATGTCGATTTCCGACTCTACAGAAATTCCGATTTCCGGCAATGCCGATTTCACAGATTTCCGATCCGTTTCTGATTTCTGAGTTCGGATTTCCGATTTCCGAGTATTGGGTTTTTTGTTAATTTATTGCATTCTCTGATTGGCCAAATACTTCCAGGTTGACTCTGCATTCCCTGATTGGTCCAATGCTTCCGAGTTCTGTGATTGGGCTAAAATTACTGAATTGCAGTAATGCAGTATTTCTGCAGAAATCCGATTTCCGAGTTCTGTTTTCCAATTTCCGAGTTAGTTTTCCGATTTCTGAGTTCCGATCAGAAATTCGGAAATTTCAATTCTGCTAAATCCGAATGAGCATCCCTAATTGCATCTGCTTGTCAGAACATCCAGGATCTAAAAACGACTTCACTGTTTTATCCTGCAGGAGTTAGCCCATACAAATACTCTGCATCTCAACATGGGCGCCACATGTAGGCTTCCTCCTCATGCCTCCAAGAAATGGGGAGCAGCGCAGAAACCCCTACAGAGCACCTCACTGCCCGGGAGTGCTGCGTCTGCCCCTTGTGGGGAGCAGAGAAATGCAGACGCCCCCCTTCCCCCAGCCGTGGCCAATGTCCGGGCGGACCATCCATGTTGCCCCCCCTTCAAAGGATAGATTCCTTATCTTTGCGAATTTTACCCAGCTACAAGTGCAAAATGCATGTCCTGGGAGAGAACATACCACTGGTGGGGTAGGGCGGGGGGTGGGGGGGGGGAGCAGATATGCCCCCCAAGCATGAATGGTTTTCAATGGGGCTAGCAGGAGATCGCGCGCGCCAATGCGCACGCATCTCCACTAGGAAGGCTTGCTCCGCCTTCAGTCTTCCAGCGACCACCGCCGATCCAAGACTGTTAGACAGTAAAGTTAGGCTGTACAGCACTGTGATCTAAGGCAGCGCTGTACTGGGGACAGCTGTGTGACATGGCTGTCCCCTCTGTAGTGCAAGAAGTGATCGGCTGTCATAGGCTGGAGCCTATGACAGCTGATCACGGGGATTCGAGGGCAGAGGAAGGGAGGGTGGGTTAGAAAAAAAAAATAAATAGTCAAATTTCTTAATAAAATAATAAAATATTTACAAAAAAAACAAAAAACCCACAACGCAGGAGGGATCAGACCCCGCTAACAGAGAGCTCTGTTGGTGGGGAGAAAAAGGGGGGGAATTCACTTGTGTGCTGATTTGTGCGGCCCTGCAGCGAGGTCTTAAAGCTGCAGTGGCCTATTTACAGAAAAATGACCTGGTCTTTAGGGGGGTTTAACACTGCGGTCCTCAAGTGGTTAAGTAACCCAGTCCCCGACTATACTGCTGACGCTACAAATGTAGGACATAGATTGAATCTGCACCAATACCATCCAGTGTGCCAGTGGCGTAGCTAAGGAGCTGTGGGCCCCGATGTAAGTTTTACATGGGGCCCCCCAAGCACTCTATACATAACAATTGATACGGCATGCCAAAACCTGCCAATGGCAACTACAGTGTCAGAGGTGCAAGAAGAGGCTGGGAAACAGTTTGTTAGTGATTACTACTATTCACAGCATCTATAGAAATGATTATTATGAGCACAGTACCAATAGAGAGGTAATAATGTAGATGAGGGAGAGCCCTTGGGGGCCCCTCTGGCCCAAGGGCCCCGATGCGGTCGCTACCTCTGCACCCCCTATTGCTACGCCCCTGCAGTGTGCTATGGGCCTAAAAGTGTACCAAACCAATACTCCCAAAAAGAGGCCAAACTACAACACCATTTAATAATCAATATAGAGATCTTTGTTTAATCATAGCACAATTTATATATATTATCAACAATTCATGATTTAAAACACTTAAAAAAATGTCTTAATCCATTCTCCACATTTGCACCAAAGAATTCATCAATAATGTACAGATTCAAGTATCTATTGCACAATGAGAAATAAATTAGTTATATATATTTGATAATCAATCCTGGGTGATTTCTGATAGGACTCCACTTAGATGAAACCCAGGTTTTCATAAGCAAATGAATAAAGTGCTGTGCCTGGCTAGCAGGTATGGAATGCAAAGTGCTAATTGTGCTGACTTAAGCAAATAATACTAATGTGTAAAAAAATCCTACTTATAAAACCTGATGAGTGAAAAAAACAAACACAAAAGTACCTGATACTATATCAATGTTCAGCGCACATCCTCCATAAACCTTTAAAACACTAGGGGCTCGATTCACAAAGCGGTGATAACTCAGTTATCACGCCTAAAAGACTTTAGGCGTGATAACCTTTGCACTAGCAAAGTTATCACCGCTTTGTGCTCTAACTCGTGCGAAGCTACCGCGCGTACGCGCGCGCGCAAAGTCCCATAGGGCTTAATGGGAGCTTCGCGCGAAGTGCCGGGTGCCGCGCGCGCGCCTGCGCGCTTGCGCGCGCAAAACTTTGCGCGCGGAAAATTTGCGCGAGTTTCTTCTTATCATGCCTAAACTGAGTTTAGGCGTGATAAAGGGGTTTTCACTGGCGTGCAAACACTTTGCACCGCTTTGTGAATCAGGCCCTAGATCTTGCAATACTCTTCAGTGGTACCTCCACCATAGACACCCAATGTTAAACAGACTCACTGGACGTATTGGCCACTGTAAGACTGGCTAACCATGCACAAGTCCAGGAAGCCTAGGTACTTCAGGATCCTGGTGTCACCACTGTCAAATATCAGACTTTTCGTCCTTCACTTGCAGACCTCAAATAAAAGCCTCACATAGCATGATACTGTTTCTACTAAAAATACTTTTATTATAAAATTACACTCACATCTCCTTTAGGGAATTCACACATAGAGTTTTATCACGGGCTCTCCCCAGTCGCCAAGCTGGGCATGAGGTTATGCTCCTTCCCACCTCCAGCTATCTTCCACGGATTGCGCTGCTCCGGGGGTTCCTTGTCTGCTGCCTGGAATGTCCACCTCCACTCAATCGATTTCGTCACTGCCTTGTGACTCATCAGGGGCACGGGGGTTGGATGCTTCCAGGGTTATTTGTATCTGTATTTCGCGGCTATTAGCCGCCGCCCCCTCCCATCCTCAGCACCGAAGCGCTCCCAGTGGTGTGTAGCGTCCCTCAAAAGGGTATTCCCCGCAGGTACTGGCTCTCTTTGATTTATTGCAGGTGCGCTGTCGCTGGGTAAGCAGACAGTGCTAATTGGCCCGTCGGTTCCCGGGCCGGTTTGAAGTGGCCTGTCAGCAGGAGCTGGAGAGGAATATATAAAGGGTCAGCTGCACAATGCTCACAGCCAACCGAAGATACAGAAACTTTTATTCCCCGCCTGCTTATCATGGAGGCTATTGTGGCAGCTGTGCTAAGAAGAACGAAGGAGGACGACGGCGAGGCTTGGCTTCGGGAGCTGCTAGCACACGCTAGCAGCGAATCAGCAGCGGTGGCGGGCCCTTCAGAGCTGCCCAGGGAGCAAGAGGAGCAGCCGAGAGATGTCATTCCCCCAGCCTCCCCTTGCGGCCTATTGAGAGGGTGGAGCTCGAGCTGGAAAGGGGAGGAGGAGGAAACCTAAAGGGAATAGGTGTCGGAAAGAAGACCTGAACAGCCTATTGTTGCGGAGGAGGAGCGGGGGGCAGAACCTTTTCGGAATGCAGGCATGGGAAAACGCCTCAGAAAGGCCAGGAGAGTCTTTTCTCCGCCCCCTCCACGCCGCAATGTAGCAAAGGCAAAGCCTGGAATGTCTCACAAGGAAAAGCATGGTGGAAGCAGAGGCCAGCCTTCTATGCCTCGGGCAGCCCTCCAGCAGGATGATAGCACAGCTGATGCTGTGCAGGATGCGGTCGCTGGTCCCAGCCAGGGATGGTTGCAGCAGCCACAGGGAGCAAGCTCCTTCTCAGTTCCTCTGGGTGAGTTAACCAGCTCTCATTCTTTGCTTTCTATTAATGCTAGATTGGATGGTTTGTTTAGTATGTTTAATGCTTTGGTTGATAAAGTTAAGTCACAGACTGAGGGGCAGCTGCCGGGTCAGGTTGCTCTGTTTCCCCGGCAGCTGTATGGTCGCCCCCAAGTTCACCAGTGTCAGTAACTGTGTCTGATGTTCCTGCTCTTAAAGCGGGGGTTTCAGAGACACACTACAAGGAAGCTCTGCCTTGCTCTCCTTCCCCTCTAGAAATAAAATAAAAATATATATAAAATATAAAAAAATATATATAAAAATATAAAAGAGAAAATTTGGAAGGGGGAATTTATTCCGTCACTTTTAATGCATTTCAAAGATTTTGCAGCAAAAAAAAGGGTGAGGAAGAGAGGAGGCATCCAGTCATGTGTACGTTTGCGAACTGGCCGCAAACCGTTCACTATTTATGCTACAGTGCTGGTTGAAAAAAGGCCTGAGCTTTGCTCGGGGATGTCGGCCTCTGAATCGGTTATATGCTTCCACAGAGGTCGGCAATTCCTAAAGCGGCCCCCACGGCGGTGTCTGGTTCCTTTAAGAAGGGACTTTGCTTCGCTTATAACGACAGTCAGTGTAAATTTCTGAATAACTGTTGTTATAAGCATGAGTGTAATCATTGTAACGGTTCGCATATTGCGTTCAGATGTTTTAAAAGAATCGGTAATCAGGTGCAAGGAACCAGCAAGGAGCTCTTTCTCAAGAGCTCCGACTCCAGTGAAAGTGCAAAATATGCATCCTTGGTTAAGCAAGTATCCAAGGCAGGGGAGCAGCCACCTTCTTTATGAGGGATATACGAAAGGTTTTGTCATACCCCCATTTGAGGTGGTTGGTTGTGTGGTTGTTTCAAATCTTAATTCGGTGGAGCAATTCCTGCAGGTAGCTTATAAGAAAATTTGCAAGGAGTTTGAAACAGGCCGGTTGGCCGGCTCATTGGATCAATCAGTAATTTTTGTATTTCGCTGCTGGGCATTGTGCATAAAAAAGCTCAAAATTAGTTTTAGACTCATACACCGCCTGTCATTCCCTAAAGATAATCGTTAAATGATTGCATCAATAAAGATTTAGTTTCGGTCTCCTATGTGACATTTGATCAGACGTTAGCTGTCATCAGAAAGTTTGGGAGGTTTGCCTAATGGCAAAGACAGATGTACAGTCGGCATTCAGGTTACTGCCTATATGCCCAGAAGGCTTTAGTTCTTTGGGTTTTCGTTTTGCAGGTAAATTCTACTTTGACAGATGCTTGCCGCTCATGTTTTTATTTTGAAACTTTTGCCACTTTTCTGGAGTGGGTGGTTAAAGAGAAGATTCAGACAGGTTCCCTTGTCCACTATTTAGATGATTTCTTGTTAGTGGGCCCGGGGGGTTCACAAGTATGCCAGCATGTGTAGATGTTTGTGAAGAGACAATGGCAGACTTCGGTGTGCCATTAGCTTCTGACAAAACAGTGCCGCCAACAACATCTTTAGTTTTCTTAGGCATCACTATTGATACAGAAAAAATGGAGTTTAGTTTATCAGAATCTAAAATAGCCATAATGAGATCTCTACTTAAAGAGACACTGAAGCGAAAAAAAAATATGATATAGTGAATTGGTTGTGTACTATGAATAATTACTAGAAGATTAGCAGCAAAGAAAATATTCTCATCTTTTTATTTTCAGGTATATAGTGTTTTTTCTAACATTGCATCATTCTATATTATGTGCAGATTACACAACACTCAGCATTCAAAATGAGTCTTTCAGACTTCCGGTTCCGGCGCCTGCATGAACGGTCGCAACTGAGAGGAGCTCCGAGCAGCCGCCTTTGAAACAGTGGCTTAGCCACACTTAAACACCCTTGCGGAAGATACAAAGGGTGGCCCACAGTCCACACTCATTAAACAAACAACTCCAAGACCGGCGTTGATATTTAATTACGGAGACAAGCAAGGAGAAACTCGAGCGGAGCACCCAGCCCAAGATGGCGCCACAGCCGGAAAAAAAAGCAGGCAAGCCCTCCCCGCAAAGACAAAGACGATGGAGACTGGGGAACAGACTCGGATGAGTTTGATGAGAGACCGAGCACCCATCTCAAAGATGCCGATCACCGACATATCGCTAAAGAGGTAGCAAAGCGCATTGCACCAGACCTACAAACAATAGTGGAGGCCGCAGTCACGAGGTCCCTGGCGGCCATTAACCAAAAGCTGCAGAAGCACTCCAAGCAAATCCATGAGGCAGAAACCAGACTTGAGCGCTGCGAATCAGATCTACAAATAGCCCAAAACACCATTAAGGACCTGACCACGGAAAACACAGGCTTTAAAGAAAAACTTGACGACTTGGAGAATCGCTCTCGTCGCAATAACTTAAGAATTATTGGAGTGCCAGAGTCGTGCAAGCCAGGGGACCTACAGACACTCTGCGAAACCGCCATACCAGAGGCCTTAAAGATCACAGCCCCACTACGCGTAGAGAGAGCGCACAGAATTGGGCCTCCCAAAGAAAACAACGTAAAGTCCTCAAGAACTGTGATTGTCAGATATCTGGATTACAACGACAAAATGAAAGTTTTAAATGCGTATAAGGCCCTTAGGGAATCCTTTAAACTACTCGGGGCGACATTACGTATATTCAATGACTATTCAGCAAAGGTCACTAAAAAGCGTCAGCTCTTCGGTGCAGTTTGTACAGAACTTTACCATCGACAGATGAAATTTGCCTTGATTTATCCGGCACTACTTAAAGTTACGGAAGAGGATGACAACATCTTGTTCTTTCGTGAACCAAAAGAAGCCCGTGCATATCTCAAAAACCTTCCACCGTTACTACCACCAGCTGAATCAGCAGAAGGAGATGGGTAATGTACGGAAGCAATCACATGTCTGCTAAGCAGGGGTGGATTGCCCCCGCTCATAGTATTAGAACATTGTCTTTTTCTCTTTTAATATATCGCTGAAATATATTATTGCTGTTTTTCTAGCTTTATTTCGGTTAACAAAGTGGACAAATTATGCCTGTAAGGCAGCTGCAAAGAAGCAAAAGAATGCATAGACTCTTCCCATGCGGGAAAAAAGAGAAGTCCATACCGAAGAAATGGTAAACCTGTTATATACGGGGAGTTTGAGAGAGGAGAACTGTATTCCGTTAAATGTTTATATCTCTAGAAAACTTTTTAACTCCACTCTCAGGTTTAAGCTTTATTTTGATAATTTAGGGATGGGGGAGGGTTTAGAAAGGGAAAAGGGATCTGCTCTCTCTTTGAAACGTAAAACCAAGGTTAGGATAAAAGGGGTGAAGGATGACATGGGCCCTACCAGCTGCGTAATCATACTCAAATACGATCCATGGTAATTAAAATCTACTCATGGAATGTGAAGGGGCTACGGACTCCTGCTAAGAGAGGTCAAATTTTAAGACACCTGAAAAGCCTTCAGGCAGATGTGGCTTTATTGCAAGAGACACATCTGGGCATCTCAGAAATGTCATTTATGAAAAAAAAGTGGGTGGCACATGTGGTTGGTTCTCCAGCAATGGGAAAAAAAGCGGGAGTATTGATCCTAGTAAAAAAATCATTGAGGGCAGAAATTTTGGAATCGGGCTCTGATGAGGAGGGGAGATGGGCCTATGTCACCCTTAAGATATCGGGGGAAACATATACAATATTTAATGTTTACGGACCAAATACTAACCCTAAATCATTCATGCAGTCGATGCAATGGAAACTGTCGGAAAAATCTTTTTCCAATTTGATAGTGGGAGGAGACTTTAATGACGTGATTAACGTGGCTGAAGATAGGTCTGGTAAACATAGCGAGGGTCATCACCAAAAATCCACTCACCTAGCCACGCTGGTAGCAGAGTTGGGCCTATCAGACAGTTGGCGTTTCCTACACCCTTATGACCGCGAATTTTCTTTCCACTCACAGGTACATGCCTCCTCTTCGCGCATTGACTACCTTTTACTGTCCCCAAATTTACTTTGCAAAATTAGAGAGGCAACAATTCATGACATGATCATATCTGATCATGCACCTATTTCTATTGCTCTGGAGGAAAAAATACCCCACGGTACGGATATCTTATGGAGATTTCCGCAATACCTATATGGAGACGACAAGTTCCACCAAGACCTATTATATTGGTGGCAGGAATATGCCTCAGATAATAAACAACATAAAGACAAGCCACATCTCTTTTGGGATGCATCCAAAGCGGTCATAAGGGGAAGGATTATATCTTATGTAGCAGCAAAGAAAAAGCAGAGCCAGCAGGAATACGAAAGACATGTAAAGCAAGTCAGACAAGCTTACACGGAATATAAATCAAAACCCACTGAGATAAATAGACAAAACTGGCTAAACGAAAAAAAAAGAAGTCGACCACTGGTTTAAGGTCAGAGAAACTCTTACAGTACCTTATAAGCAACTCTTCTTTTATAAATATGGGGAAAAATCAGGCAGACTCATTTCTAAATTGGCCAAACCTCAAAACCCGTTCACCAATATCCACTCTCTTAGAACTAAAGAAAAAAGCCTAGTCCACCTACCTAAGGATTGTAACAGAATTTTCTATGAACATTATAGACAATTTTATGAGTCACCAGGAGCGGTACCTAGACCATTGGGAGAATCATTCCTTGAGAAAGTCACTCTGCGGAAGTTGACAGAGGGAAATTTAGAGGAACTGAATAGCCCTATCACAGAGCAGGAAGTCCTTGCCACTATCAAGGGATCACATAATCATAAAGCCCCAGGCCCTGATGGGCTACCATCGGAATATTATAAAATCCTAAAAACAGATATAGCACCTACACTCAACTCCCTATATAATTCGATACTGGATGGTAAACCCATACCGACCTCAGGTAACGAGGCCCACATTAAGCTAATTCATAAGACTGGCAAGGACCCAGCTGACCCCGCTTCATATAGGCCAATCTCCCTGATAAATCAAGACCTTAAAATATTCACAAAAATAATGGCAAATAGGTTATCACAATTTTTACCATCAATAATTCACCCGAACCAGGTGGGCTTTGTTAAAGGAAGAGCAGCGGTGATAAATATAAGAAAGCTCATGACTATATTAGAACAAGCTAAGGCTTACCCCAAAACCTTCAAAAATGCAGCAATACTGACCCTAGACGCGGAAAAAGCCTTTGACGCAGTCCATTGGGCATGGCTAAATAAGGTTTTAACAAAAATGGGATTTAAAGGGGAATTTATGCAATGTGCTAACTCACTATACACAGCTCCTACAGCAAGAATCTACACTCCAGGCTTCCTGTCTCCGTCCTTTGGGCTTTACCGAGGGACTAGACAGGGATGTCCACTATCACCGCTGCTCTTCAATATAGCCTTGGAGCCTCTAGCTTCTTATCTTTTAGCACATCTAGAAGGAATGCAAATAGGAGACAAGAAAGTGGTATCGGCACTTTTTGCAAACGACATTCTGCTATTCCTGAATAAACCTCAAACACAAGTGCCATTTGTTTTGGAGGCTATCAGGGAGATTGGTCAAGAATCAGGGTTTAAAATAAACGAGCAAAAAAGTGAACTTCTTTACCTCTCCAGTCATTTGCCCAAACAAGAACATAGATCTCTAGGTGTTAAAGTAGCACCTACCTCAATAAGGTATCTTGGACTTAAAATACACAGGGACCCAGCCCTCCTATATGCCAATAACTTCACACCATTGATAACAAGTATAATCCAGCAGTTAGATAGATGGGCTAATATACCCCTGGGGCTATCAGGAAGGTCAGCTTTAATAAAAATGGTCAGCTTCGGCAGACTACTTTATCCAATGCAGACACTTCCACTATTACTCCGACACAAAGATATAAAGAATCTGAATAATGCCTTTACTAAATTCCTTTGGAAAGGAAAGAGAGCCCGAATACAGATTAAACGTCTCCAGATTCCCAAAATGTATGGAGGACTAAATATTCCAGATGTCAGAAGATACAACCTTGCCTGTATCACACGTCACGTTAGAGACTGGGTATCAGCCACAAATTACTTCTCAAACTATACACTTGAAAGTTCTCTAGCAGAACCCTGGTCTTTGGTGGGCCTATTGCATACACCTTGGGCACAATTACCCACACGAATTAAACATAGCCAGGTGTTCAGAGACACAATAGTGGCATGGAAAGAACTAAGGAAACTATTCAATCTTCCCTGGAAAATATCAAAGTACATGCCCCTATGGGGAACACCAGCATTCACACCTGGAATGATGCATAAAGCTTATGCACAATGGGAAACTAAGGGGATTGCAAAATTAAGTAATATGTTAAATTTAGATACCCAAACTTTTCTGACATTTCGTGAAGTTCAACAAGAATATGGAAGCCATAAGTCACAGTTTCTCACATACGCGCAAATCAAGTCCTTCACAAAAAAATACATAAATAATATCTCCTCAATAGCGAAAATAACTTCTTTTGATCGCTTCCTAAAACCGGGCGGAGAGAGACTATCCCTGTCAGTGCTGCAGAACACCCTAGCCCAAACAAAAGTAGAAATAATATCCAAAACGAATTTTAAAACATGGGAAGGGGCCTTTCCTGACACGAATATTGAGGATAAAATCATAAAGGGAAATAACTTACTACGATCGCTCCTAGTGAGTGAAAAATGGCGAGAATCCCATCTTCTATTCATATACAAAGCCAAATACGCCTTTAACATAAAATATAAAAATCCCCCTTTACATTATGTTAATCAATGCCCAAAATGTCATATGGTGGAAGCAGGTCTATTACATTGTATATGGGAGTGTCCCAATATTATAAAACTTTGGGAAGATGTCTCTCAACTCCTGAGCAAACTATGTAAAAGACAGATCCAAAAAGACCCTATACTATATCTATTTCATTATAATGAAGAGGAGGATAGAACAGAAGGGCCAACACGCATACTATGCAGATTACCAGATATAGGACACCTAATATTAGCTGCGACAAAAAAGGCGATCTATAATAGGTGGATATATTCTACACCACCCAGTCTAAATGATGTACACGATGAACTATCTTTATTGTTTAAAATGGAGAAGTTAGAGGCAACTTTGAATGTAGAGAAAGGCACAAAAAAGTTTTTTAAAAGATGGAAATCATATATACTTTTTAAGCATTCAGATGATCAAATTAAACAACTCATGGAGCCTTTCAAGTACTGCTCCTGGTACGCATATCACCAATTGCTGGGTACTCTAGGGCGACTAGAAATCACATGAATGCCATGGACGGAGAAGCTCATGTCAGGCCAACTTATTGGATTTAATATTTTATATCATTTGACTACAAAGATAAAGAGAGAGCAGAAGAGGGAGGGGGGATGGAAGGGCATGGGATAACTAGGGGGGGGGGGGAGGAATTTGAAAGTATTTTTTCCATTGGACTATATATATCTGCTGTGAAACATTTGCTATACCTCTAGCAGCTGCGTCTGCTTACTTTTATGATATAGTCTGTACTGCTTTATACTAAGGGTGAAAATTTATAAAACAAATAAAATTTGTTTGAAAAAAAAAAAATGAGTCTTTCAGAGCAGTCTGTGAAGTAATGACCTCTCCTCTAGCAGAGGAAAAGTAAACAGTTCAATTACAGTTGAGATAATAAAAGTCAGATAACAGCCCTCTCCACCACTAAGATTAAGTCGGAGAGTTAATGGCTTGTTTACATAGAGATAACTGGAGTTTCTTAACTCTTCCTGTACTGGAAACAATTAGACTGATGTATCTGATCTTAATGTTTTATTTCTTAGCTGTACTACACATACAAATCATAATATCATAATTTTTTTTTCGCTTCAGTGTCTCTTTAAAGAGAACCAGAGATGAAGCACCCTCATGTATTTTATTACATTTATCAGTGGGAACATGACAGTAAACACCTACCCTGCTTTTAGTTTTATTCTTCTCAGTCTAATCTATCTGTTATCAACTGTGATAAGAATCCACTGACTATTCAGTCGAAGTTTGACCTGGAATCATTATAGCTGAGTCACTCTTCTGTGGAGTCTTTTCAAGCCCAAGCCTGCCCCCTCCTGGCCTCCTACTCTGAGCTGTTGGCATGGGAGGGGCTGCTGCTGCCGAGAAAGAAGTGTATCTGTGTGCAGCCTGTCATTATCTACTGTATGCAGTTTCATTTCTATGAGAGACACTTCCTACAGGCAGCCACACAGCATACCAGAATAATAAAGTTGAAAGCAGACAGATGAAAGCCTGCTGCAGCCCTGCTTGTCTATAATCTATAGACAGCACATCCAGAACAGTTTATAACCTGGAAGCAGAAGAGATATGAGCCGGCGGCCATATTGGATATTTCCTGGAGCAATCATGGATAAAAAACACTCAAAAAGGCACACCAGAGTGACGAAATTATCAGGTAGAGCATTTATTCTTTACAAGCTATCAACTGATATGTTTATTTTGTGTAAATCGTTCATCTCTGGTTCCCCTTAACTCCTTGTTGCAAAAAGAAAAAGCCACGGTCAGGGAAATTCAATCCCTGCTGGGGCACCTGGCGTTTGCGTTCAGGATAATGCCCATCAGGCGGGTCTTCTCTAGAAGACTGGGACTAGCTATCACAGGTTTAAAATCTCCAGGTATGCATGTCCGCCTTGTTAGGGACCTTAAAAAGGATGTTAGTCTGGAAAGAATTTTTGACAATTTTCAATGGAAGGTCTTTATGGCAGCAAGATTTTGTACTGGTCTCTGATATGAGTTTTTGCACAGACGCGACTCGCATTTTGGAAAGGGCATTGGTCAGCCGAGTCCTGGCCTAGCTCTTGGTTTGAAGCTGGTCTGACGAAAAAAAGCATACTGTTGTTGTTGGCTAAAAGCCTCTTATCTGCCAGGAAAATCTTACAATATTGCTGACGCTTTATCTCATCTACAGTGGGAAGCCTTCAGGCTTATGGTTCCAGAGGCGAATGCTCTCAGAATGCAATGCCCCGGTTATTTGTGGAATTTTATTTCAAGATCCAGGAGGTGATTAGGAACTTGGTGGCGCCTAGCACCTGGTTGAGCTATGAGGCTTCATGGAGCAAATGGTGTTGGTTTGCAGAACCGTTTGATGTTTCCCCTGTATCAGGTGGGTCTGATCTTTTTCTGTCTTTTATTTGTTCTGAAACTAGAGTCGGGTTCCTCATATAATGAAATCCTCAAGGCGTTATCAGGTATTTCCTTTTTCAGGCGGCTGTCACAGTCCCCGGGTCACAATGACTTTGCCAATTGTTAGCCAGTTTATAAAAGTTCTGGGCAGGAATCATTGCCGGACCCCGGATGTTCGCAGGCCAGTGTCATATAAATTGCTAAATGATTTGTTTTCAGCCCTTCAGTCAGTATGTTGAGATAGGTATGAGTGCATTTTACTTAAAGAGACTCTGTAACAAATTGTTTATCTTTATTTCTTCTATGCTATAAGTTCCTATGCCTTTTCTAATGTGGTCTGGCTTACTGCAGCTTTTCCTAATTGCACAGTAGCTGTGTTATCTCTGTTATATGATCTAATCTTCTCTCTATAGTCGGCACAGTCAGGCTGAGGCAGTCAGACTGGAATGTGCAGGGCTGCTTGTGATTAGCTAGAAGCTGTACACACCCCCTGCAGGCTCTGTGTGACTAACACACTCTGCTTAGCTGAGCCTATTAGAAGCTGGTTAGTTTGTTTGTAAACACTGCCTAAAACTGGCAATTACAAGCCAGGTTTGCAGCAGAGAATGGCAGAAACAGCACAGAGGGGACCAGGAGCACATAATGAATAGAATGGTATGCTTTTTATTGTAAGAATTTCAGAGTACAGATTCTCTTTAAAGCAGCTTTCGCGCTAGTGTTTTTTGGCACTTTACGCATTTCAGAGCTGGTTGCGGCCAATAAAAACTCAAATGCTAGTCTGGGGTCTGATCATGTGTTGCTTTCTGGAGACAGTTTGTACATCTTTATTTGCAAATCCAAGACGGACCAGGCAGGTAAAGGAGTGTGGCTCCGTCTTGGCTCGCTAGCTTTCCTGCTGCCCCCATAGGTCCATTCGGGACTACTTACAGGTTAAGCCAGGGTCTCCTTCCTTTCTAGTGCACAAGGACAGAATCTCGGTCTCTTCCTTTCAATTCAGAGCGGTATTCAAAAAATGTCTTAATTTTCTGGGTCTGCAGGATTTTCATTTTACTGCTCACTCTTTTAGGTTTGGAGCTGCCACAGAGGCAGCCAGACTATGTCTCTCTGATGGGGCTATCCAAAGAATTGGAAGATGGGAATCAAACAGGTTCCGTTTGTATGTCAGACCTAACCTATGCATTGATTAATTTGTTTCAGGACATAAGGCCGTTATATGGGTGGTTGGCCACTCCTTTGTATACTGGACGAGAAGAAGGGCTAGTTTTAGGCCTTATTCAGAAAATCTTTTTCTAGACCCGGGCTCCTTCCAAGTCTATTGGCAATGCCAACTTACTGCTAGACCCACTGCAATCTGGATTTCGGCCTGCCCACTCAACCAAAACAGCTCTCACCAAAGTGGTAAATGACCTTACCTTCGCTAAAGCTGAAGGTAAATACTCCATTCTCCTCCTCCTTGACTTTTCAGCAGCTTTTGACACAGTAGACCATCCCCTACTCCTCCAGTCCCTCCAGTCCATGGGCATTCACAACCTCGCCCTGACCTGGCTTTCATCCTACCTCCCCCCATCCCACTTCAACATCTTCAAGAAGGCCCTCAAAACTCACCTTTTTACACTGGCCTACCACCGCTCACAAGTGCTCTAAACCCACAGCTGAACTCTGGTCCTTACCTTTCGTGTCCCTACCTCTCCCTCTAGATTGTAAGCCTTCGGACAGGGTCCTCCTCCTTTTTCATCCTACCTGATCATGCACCTCCATTACTGTGCACTCATGCTATGCATTTGAGTGAACCTAACTTGCCTAATCTCCATGCTCCATCCAGTGACCGACTAAGCATTACCTTGTAGACCAGACAAGACAAGACAAATAACATTTATATTGCGCTTTTCTCCTGGCGGACTCAAAGCGCCACTCCTACTGTGCTGCATGATCTGTTTTTTCTTGTTTTCCTGTATTGTTGTATTGCTGTATGTCACCCTAAATATTGTCTGTAACCTAAACTAATGTCCAGCGCTGTGTAATATGTTGGCGCTTTATAAATACAATAAATAAAAATAAATAAATAAGGAACAAGGGGCCTCTGCTGGGATGGTCTTTTTCAGTTGATAATTAAAAAACTTAAGTGCTGGCCAGTACCGGACATCCTGATTCTCCATGCTGGCGGTAACGATGTGGGCAAGAGGAATAATATTGAGCTCATGAGGAAAATGTAATATGATGCTAGGCAGCTTGCGCTGCAGCTGCCTCACACTGTACTGGTATTCTCGGAGATTATTATTATATTATAGTTTGGTTTGCTACTAATTCAAAATTCACGGAAAAGATCCGGAAATGTGTGAACAGATTTATGTCTAAGACTGTGTTGAGTTTGGGTAGCCTGTTTCTCCGCCACAAGGAGCTAGAGGGTGTGGTGGCTGGCCTTTACAGGCGCAATGAAGTTCACCTGTCCGAGATTGGCCTAGATGTTTTCAATGCCAATATCCATTTGGCTATTGAAAAGGCAGCGGTGTTGGGGGCCCAGTCCAGCTAAGCTGTTCTGGTCGTTTTGGTAATGACACCCTGTGGGCAGACATCTGATTATATATTTTGATGTTATTTTCTTATACCAAAAGTGATGTGATGTTGTTTAATAAATTATATGATACAATTTTGTTTACTTCTTGGATGTGTTAATCCAATTTTAATTTTACCCCAATAAATGGCTGTGGCCTTTCGCCAAGTGGTTCTCTGTGTGTTTTTATTAGTGTTGGGGGATAAAAGAGACCAAAAAGCCCTCCTACTAGTAAGCAATGCTTGGTGGAATTTGCCTTCTTAAAGTGGACCCAAATTAAAAATACAAGATTTCAGAAATAAAATCTATTTTCTAAATTATAATAAATAGCAGACTTTTTCAGTTGCATGATGACAAATATAAAATATTTTACATTTATTGGAGAAACCCTTCCCTTTCATTTTGCCGGGAAATAATTCGGCAAACTGGTGGAGTGGATGGTGTCCAGCAAAGGAGGAATTGCTAATGGCTGCCCCCAGTATAATCCTAGTTATGCAAAGAGGAGGGTGAAAAGCATGCACTGAAATGCTCATAGGCTGCCGCTTGAAGGAGTGTTGATTTATCTTTGTATGTGTCAGAGTGGTGCAACTAAATATTTTGAATTAAAAAAATTTGGTTTGGGTCCGCTTTAAAACAGGAGGAAATTTGCAATAATTCAGCTATAAGTGGACATTTGTGGATACCCACAATGCACCACTACTGAATATGCAAATGATCCCTCTTCGCCCTTGTAAGCATTGCAAGGCAAGCATCCAAACCGCTGGTGTATAGCAAGTGTATAGCTTTAAATATTACAGTCACACCAACCCCACATGTAGACAGCCTGTTTCGGGCTTTTGGCCTTCATCAGTACATGGTAGGGATCGATATGGCTGTATGGGATAGGGCTTGGACCAGTACAACAGAGTAACCAAGCAGCTCAGGGTTACTCTGTTGTAATGGTCTAAGCCCTATCCCATACAGCCATCCCTACCATGTACTGATGAGGGCCAAAAGCCCGAAACAGGCTGTCTACATGTGGGGTTGGTGTGGCTGTGTAATATTTAAAGCTATAGGCTTGCTATAATGCTGGATGCTTGCCTTGCTTACAAGGGTGAAAAGGGATCATTTGTATATTCAGTAGTAGTGCATTGTGGGTATCCACAAATGTTCACTTATAGCTGAGTTATTGCAAATTTCCTTCTGTTTTAAGAAGGCAAATTCCACCAAGCATTGTTTATTAGTGTTATAATAATAAGTAAGTGTGATTAACAATTTATGAATGGGATGTGCGATACCATGTATGGGCCGGCAACCAGCCAGCACCTGCATGGTGGAGCCATCCCTCAAAAGGGTATTCCCCGCAGGTACTGCCTCTCTTTTGATTTATTGCAGGTGCGCTGTCGCTGGGTAAGTGGGCAGCGCTGATTGACCCATCGGTTCCCGGGCCGGTTTGAAGTTGCCCATCAGCAGGAGCTGGGGAGGAATATATAAAGGGTCGGCTTCGCAACGTTCGCAGCCGACCGAATATTCAGCAAAGAAAATTTTCTCCCCCCTCCTCTCCCCCTCTTTTTTGTCAGCTTTATTCGCTATTGCTTTCCCCGTCGTGGCCATTTTTAGGGTATGTCCTGGGTAATGTCACCCTGAGGGCGGACACCTGATTATATATTTTAATGTTATTTACTTATATCTAAAGTGATGTGATGTTGTTTAATAAATTATATGATACAATTTTGTTTACTTCTTGGATGTGTTAATCCAATTTTAATTTTACCCTAATAAATGGCCGCGGCCTTTCGCCAAGTGGTTCTTATGTGTGTTTTTATTAGTGTTATAATAATAATAATAAAGTGTGATTAACAATTTATGAACGGGATGTACGATACCATGCACTGCTCTGTGATACGGGTCCCTCGCTGAGACTCCATCTCATCACACTTCTACACCCGAAGCCTGCAGCATCTGTTCCCCGTCCAGCTTGCAGCGTGCAGTGTACTGTATACTTCTGTATACCTTGTCTAGCGCTGTGCGTTTTGCTCTCTCTCTGCTGTTATCAGCTGCGCATGTATTGTACTAATCTGCAGCTATAAAGCATGTCATGTGGGTGACAAACTCTGAAGCTGCTGATTAGCACTGTACACCAGGCTGCTCTGATGACAGCTATAGAGCAGAAAGGAGAAACGCACAGTGCTAGACAAGGTATACAGATGTACCAGGGGCGTAGCAATAGGGGTTGCAGAGGTAGCCACCGCATTGCCAGAGGGGTCCCGAAGGGCCCTCCCTCATCTACAGTATTAGCTCTCTATTGGTCCTGTGCTCATAATCCCTTCTATAGTTTCTTTGAATAGTGGTAATGATTAACAAACTGTTCCCCATCCCCTTCTTGCACCTCAGACACTGTAGTTACCATTGGCAGGTGTTGGTGCGCCATATCAATTGCTATGTATAGAGTGCTTGGGGGGTCCCACTGTAAAACTTGCATTGTGGCTCACAACTCCTTAGTTACGCCACTGAGAGGCACACAGTACATTCTGCAAGCAGGACAGGAACAAATGCTGCAGGAGGGGTAGTGCAATTGCAATTGGCATTGGGCAAGTAGGAAAGATCTAAAATTGCTATTAGTTGTATTTTATATAAAAGGAAGGGGGGGGGGGGGGGGAGTGTTAAGCTGTGGCCACATACATGTAGGGGGATGGATCTCTAGAGCACAGGAGTACAATTAAAGAGAACCTGAGATGGAGTCATATACAGGATCTTCTCAAAAAATTAGCATATTGTGATAAAGTTCATTATTTTCTGTAATGTACTGATAAACATTAGACTTTCATATATTTTAGATTCAAATACACACAACTGAAGTAGTTCAAGCCTTTTATTGTTTTAATATTGATGATTTTGGCATACAGCTCATGAAAACCCAAATTTCCTATCTCAAAAAATTAGCATATTTCATCCGACCAATAAAAGAAAAGTGTTTTTAAAACAAAAAAAGTCAACCTTCAAATAATTATGTTCAGTTATGCACTCAATACTTGGTCAGGAATCCTTTTGCAGAAATGACTGCTTCAATGCGGCGTGGCATGGAGGCAATCAGCCTGTGGCACTGCTCAGGTGTTATGGAGGCCCAGGATGCTTCGATAGCGGCCTTAAGCTCATCCAGAGTGTTGGGTCTTGCGTCTCTCAACTTTCTCTTTGCAATATCCCACAGATTCTCTATGGGGTTCAGGTCAGGAGAGTTGGCAGGCCAATTGAGCACAGTAATACCATGGTCAGTAAACCATTTACCAGTGGTTTCAGCACTGTGAGCAGGTGCCGGGTCGTGCTGAAAAATGAAATCTTTATCTCCATAAAGCTTTTCAGCAGATGGAAGCATGAAGTGCTCCAAAATCTCCTGATAGCTAGCTGCATTGACCCTGCCCTCGATAAAACACAGTGGACCAACACCAGCAGCTGACATGGCACCCCAGACCATCACTGACTGTGGGTACTTGACACTGGACTTCAGTCATTTTGGCATTTCCCTCTCCCCAGTCTTCCTCCAGACTCTGGCACCTTGATTTCCGAATGACATGTAAAAGTTGCTTTCATCCGAAAAAAGTACTTTGGACCACTGATCAACAGTCCAGTGCTGCTTCTCTGTAGCCCAGGTCAGGCGCTTCTGCCACTGTTTCTGGTTCAAAAGTGGGTTCATGCTTCCATCTGCTGAAAAGCTTGATGGAGATGAAGATTTCATTTTTCAGCACGACCTGGCACCTGCTCACAGTGCCAAAACCACTGGTAAATGGTTTACTGACCATGGTATTACTGTGCTCAATTGGCCTGCCAACTCTCCTGACCTGAACCCCATAGAGAATCTGTGGGATATTGTGAAGAGAAAGTTGAGAGAAGCAAGACCCAACACTCTGGATGAGCTTAAGGCGGCTATCGAAGCATCCTGGGCCTCCATAACACCTGAGCAGTGCCACAGGCTGATTGCCTCCATTAAAGCAGTCATTTCTGCAAAAGGATTCCCGACCAAGTATTGAGTGCATAACTGAACATAATTATTTGAAGGTTGACTTTTTTTGTTTTAAAAACACTTCTCGTTTATTGGTCGGATGAAATATGCTAATTTTTTGAGATAGGAAATTTGGGTTTTCATGAGCTGTATGCCAAAATCATCAATATTAAAACAATAAAAGGCTTGAACTACTTCAGTTGTGTGTATTTGAATCTAAAATATATGAAAGTCTAATGTTTATCAGTACATTACAGAAAATAATGAACTTTATCACAATATGCTAATTTTTGGAGAAGATCCTGTATATATATGGTATGTTTGTACTTACCTGGGTCTTCCACCAGCCCCATGAGGTGCGTGAGGAGGGGGGGGGGGGGTCCCTCTCCAGCCCCTCCATTCACTTGTAATAGGTCCCGGTGATCTGGCCAGTCGTGAGGTTCTGCACATGTGCATCACAAATGCACCCTCCATGACGCTCCTGCTGCCGGGAACATTCTGTGCCTGTGCAGTAGTACGGCAAAGGAACCCCCACATCTCATGGGACTGGAGGAAGACCCAGGTAAGTATAACCGCTTCGCATCCAGACCTTGTTTTCCCCTTATTGACCAGAGCAATTTTGACATTTTAGCTATGTCCCTATTTAATCAGCAATAACTTTATCCTTACTCATTACACCTAAATGATCTAGGTATTGTTTTTTGCAGGACAAACTAGACTTTCCTTGGCGGGTATTTTATCCCTAGACCAAAAAAGTTTTCTATGCATTTTAATGGGAAAAAGAGGGGAAAAATGAAAAAAATGATTTTTTTCCCAGTTTTTATCAATTCCAGTTTAAAAATAAAAAGTGCCACAGGAGATAAAAACATGTCACCAGTATTATGTCCCGCAGTATTGATAGCAAAATGTGTCCCAAGTATCAGACCCCCCCCCCCCTATAGCCAGATCTGTCCCCAATATCAGTCACCCCCAGTATCCCGATGTGTCCTCTGTGTTTGGCACCTCCCAGTATAGATAGACAGATGTATCCCCAGGATTGCGGCCCCTCATTACCAAATGTGTCCCCAGGAATAGTGGTCCCCCATTATAGCCAGATGTGCCCTCAGGATTAGCGGGTGCACCCAGGATTAGCCCCCCCCCCCCACCATTATAGCCAGATCTGCCCCCAGTATAAAATTATACACTTGAAATTAAAATATGTGGCCCCTCTTACTTTATCCCCCCCCCTCAGCTGCACATTTTACCCCCCACCAGGGGTCCACGCACCCCCATAAGAGCCAGCCAGATGCCCCACCCAGGCAGCCCCCTCGGTGGCCAGATTGCTATAAAAATGATAAGAAAGCAGCCTGACTCGCCTTATCTCGTTCCAGCGATCAGCCTGCAGCCCGAGCCTCTGATCCCCGCTCTGCACGCAGCCCTGTGATGCCGGTTACCAGGTCCCGGCTTCATGACGTCACCAAGCCGGGACCCGGATATTCAGCATCACAGGGCTGCGTGCAGATCGGGGATCAGAGGCTCCGGCTGCAGGCTGATCGCTGGAACGAGATAAGATGAGTCAGGCTGCTTTCTTATCCTTTTTTTTAGCAGATCCAACCAAGGAGGGGGAGAGATGAATGATCACGCTGTTTGCTACAGCTCCCCTTCATTGCTCCCCTGGGTGGGAGCATTCTGTGACTGCTCAGTAGTACTGCGCAGAGCGGGGGCAAACGCACGCAGCCAGGCATGCACAGTTTGCCCTGACTGGCCAAGCTAATGGGGCTTCTACCAGGCGAACAAAAAAGCGGAGGAAGACGGCGTTGGAGTGGAGGGGGCAGGAGGAAGCCAGGTATGTATAAAACTTTTATATCCATTCATTTCAGATTTCCTTTATATTAACCCTATAAGGGAGGTTTGTAGGAGTGAGGCGTTGGGGGGGGGGGCGGAGTGGGTTAGGGAGATCAGCATTACTTATGGTGGTCACCATCTGCTCCACAGACAGGCCGCACACTGCTGCATTTTAATTTTCCTGGTGCTGGCGTGTGCACACCTGCCGTAGTACATGCCAGGAGGTGTAGTCTGGATACAAGTACATCTCGAATCGTCACCAGGGAAATTGAAAGGTATGTAATGCAGCTCTCCCCAACTATCCCCCCCGCCCATCCTGAAGGCACACTCCTACAAACCTCCCTTATCCGGTTCAGCCTCACAGCTATTTTCACCTTAAGGACTGAAGCAATTTTCCCCTGTCAGCGCTGCTCTCATTCATTCGCTAATAGCTTTATCACTACTCATCACACATAAATTATTTAGATCTTGTTTTTTTCACCACAAATTTGGCTTTTGGAGGGTGACATTTGTTGTTAGTAACTACTAAAATGTCTATGTATTTTAAAGAGAAAAACGAGGGAAAAAATGAAAAAATACACTATTTCTCCAATTCCAGCCTCTATAGTTTTAAAATGAACAACGCTACTGAACATTTTACCCACACATTTTATCTGCCTGTTTGTCGTGGTTATCACAAGATTTAAATTATGTCCCTAGTACATAGTATGGTGACAATATATTATTTGGAAATAAAGGTGCATTTTTTCTATGTTGTGTTTTTTGTTTTCTCATTGCACACTACCAATGATTACAAGCCTTTATTTGAAAAAAAAACAGTAATACATCCTCATGACATACATATTTAAAAAGCGGAGTCCCTAAGGTAACTATTTAAGTATTCACTTTTCAATTCTGTCACTTTTGGTGTTTTTACGAGTGTATTAGTTTGGTGCAGAGTATATGAAAATAACAATTGCATTGCTTTTCATTTCATTTGCTGCTAAAACAAAACCACATCACATATGCCTAATCTCTCAAAGACCCCAAATACTATTCTCTTGCTTGTCCCGGTGAAAATGATACCCTATACACATAATCAGATAGCTTCTTGGCCACGCAATACTCTGTTAACCATGAGCAGCACTAATGCATTTTTCAAGGCCATTTTTTGCAACAAAAGTAATACAGTCATTCTTTGTTCGCAAAGCCCCTGGAGTGTCAAAACATTTGAAACAGGTCACAAATGTCACCATTCTGAAAACTAGAGACCCAGGCCTACTGAGATATACATATTTTGAAACAATTGGACTTCTGCGGTTTTGCTAAAATTGAATCATAACTTGGAAAATGGTATTTTTTTACAACTTTTTTCACTTTGGCACAAAAAAAAACAAACACTTGACATAGTTTTTGTCTCTCAAAGACCCCAAATACTATTCTCTTGCTTGTCCCGGTGAAAATGATACCCTATACACATAATCAGATAGCTTCTTGGCCACGCAATACTCTGTTAACCATGAGCAGCACTAATGCATTTTTCAAGGCCATTTTTTGCAACAAAAGTAATACAGTCATTCTTTGTTCGCAAAGCCCCTGGAGTGTCAGAACATTTGAAACAGGTCACAAATGTCACCATTCTGAAAACTAGAGACCCAGGCCTACTGAGATACACATATTTTGAAACAATTGGACTTCTGTGGTTTTGCTAAAATTGAATCATAACTTGGAAAATGATATTTTTTACATATTTTTTTCACTTTGGCACTAGAAAAAAATCTGATGACTTAGGCCTCAGTCCTAAAACACACCAACATTTTTTCTACAGCTCATCACGGTTAAAATGATACAACATATGCCTTACTTAGTAACAAATGGTTGGGTGCAGCAATCAGTTATACCCAATGTGCACTATTTTTTTTGCACTAATTGTTGCAGAGCTATTGTTTGTTTGCATATTCCCAGGAGAGATTGGAATCAAACAAAGACTGCACATGACACCATCATAGAAGGCTAACAACCAGGGCTATTCATCAGTAGGTATTTTGTGAGCTACCTTCTCAAAGGAACACTGCAAAAGGAATTCTCACATTGTCCTGGTTATAACAAATCCAAAATGTGGCTAATTTGAATATATCACTTCTCTTCACAGTGATAACAAATACATTGGAACTTACCATTGGATGTCTTGCAGAATTAGAGAAAAGCCAGAGGTCATAAGTCAGGGGTCAAGCAGATCCAAGAGTCAGAAGATGGGAGCAGCAGGGTCCAAAGTTCAATTTTGAACTTTGTTTGTGTTTTCTTTTTCCTCAAAAAATTCAGTTTCCTCCAACACCCCAAAAACATAGGGGTATGCCAAATGTGAGCTCCTTTGAGGGTCTGTAAGTTACATGAATATATAGGAAAGGGGAAAATGCCAGTCAAATATGTCCAGGTAAAGAAAAAAAAACACAAAAAAAAAGAAAAAAAAAAACACAAAAAAAAGGAAAAAAAGAAATTAGTAATCTGCAAGTGTGTGGTATGCCCTAAAGCACTTGATAACACACAGTGCTGGGGCTGACGGGCAATCTGGGCAAAAATACCGTGACTCACACCGTCTCTTGTGTTTCACACACACTCTGCATCTTCTCAGGGGGGCTTTTTTCACTTCATTGGGGGGAATTAGTTCAGGGAAATGTCTCTCCCTCAGTCTAATTGAGTTCTCCAAATGGATAGGATCCTGTTGTGCAATTTGGCCAGGGGAATACATTAGGGACTTGTGGACTTGAATCTGGAAGTCAAGAAAGGTCATCTGTTGGCTTGTTGGTGTTGTGGCTGTTTTTAGATAGACCACAAATGCATTGTGCATGGTCATCTGCAACAAGAAGAATGTTATTTTTTTGTACCATGCTTTCCTTCTTCTTCTTAATAAATAAGGCGCCAAGACTTGGTCTGATAAGTCCACTGCTCCCATATTTTTATTGTAGGCGACTATGGCCTCTGGCTTTGTACGCTGTTCCGTTCTGGATGTGGCAAGAACTGTGGCCTCAGTGTGGATGGTAGATAGCATCATCACCTCCCGCTTGTCGTGGAACTTTATTGCCAGGAGCTCTTCAGATCTGAGTGCGTAAGACTCTCCTCTGCATAGTTTTTTATTTACTACCTGTGGGGGGAGGCCTTTACGGTTTGCTCTCACCGTCCCACATGCGCCAATCTGGACTGAGAAGAGGAACTTAAACAGTGGCACACTTGTATAAAAGTTGTCCAAGTAGACGTGGTAGCCTTGGTGGAGAAGTGGATTTAATAGGTCCACCACTATTTTGCCACTGGTGCTAATGTACTCAGGGCACCCAGCTGGCTGCAGAATGGAGTCTTTGCCTTCATAGATTTTAAAAGTGAAGGTATAGCCAGTGCCACTCTCGCATGCCCTATAAATTTTCACCCCACATCTTGCCCTCTTGCTTGGTATGTACTGTTTCATGGAAAGTCTCCCATGAAACGGTACCAGGGATTCGTCCACAGCAATTTCCCGGTGTGGGGTATATACATCCATGAACACTGCACTTAGGTGGGTCAACAGGGGTCTCAACTTAAACAGTCTGTCATGGGAAGGGTTGGTATGTTCCACATCTTGAGAGTTGTCATTCAGGTGGAAAAACTTTGACAACAGCTCAAAATGCTGCCTGGGCATTATTGCTGGATAGAGGGGTGCATTGTGATAAAGGTCCCTGGACCAGTACATTTTTATCTGGGGCTTTGGGTTGATGCTCATGCTGAGCGTGAGGCCTACATAGGCCTTCATTTCGGGCACGTTGGTGGGGTGCCATTTTCTGGTGATATAGTAAGTGGGGTGGTCAGCTAAAAATTGTAGAGCAAATAAATTAGTTTACTCTACTAAATGCTCCCACATTGCCTCTGTCATAAAAAGCTGGAAAATGTCAATTGGTGCCTGATTGACAATGGGCACTGACACACCAGCGGTGGCTGTGAAGGGTGGGATGTTGGGCGCAGCATAATTAGGGGGTTCCCAGGTGCCATTTAATATATGAAGCGGTACCTCCTGCCTGCGAGGTACCTGTGGCTGCCTACCCTGTCTGCGCCTAGCTCCCCCTGGCGCACTGCTGCTAGCAGCAGCGGGGTTGCCCACGGAGCCCTCTGCTGGGTTGCCCACGGAGCCCTCTGCTGGGTTGCCCACGGAGCCCGATGCTGGGTTGCCCACGGAGCCCGATGCTGGGTTGCCCACGGAGCCCCCTGCTGTGGACAGTCCTGATGGTCCCTCATCAGCGGACTCAGGACTTGGGTCCCTCCTCAAGCGGCGTGATGGCGGCCCTTCGGACTCTGAAGATTCAGATCCTGAACCAGAGCCGGACGGAGGGAGCCAATCACTACCTGACTCATCCTCGCTGCTGCTCTGCTGGAGGATGGCGGCTGCCTCCTCCACAGAATAGAGCCTCCTCGCCATTTAAAAAGGGATAGATAAAGATGAGAAATATAAAAAGATAGGAAGATTTTTTTTTTAAAGTGACAGGTGTTTTTTTTTGGGGGGGGGGGGGGGGGGGGGGGGTGTAGAGGGGGGGGGGGGGTGGAGACAGTAGAGGAGAGGGGGGGGGGAGGACAGTAGAGTATAGGTAGTAATAGATAGGAAGAAAAAGATCACAATAGATCAGTGATCAATAGATCAGTAGGTAATAAATGGCCAAGGAGAGGGAGAATCAGGGATTCTGGGCAGTATGGGGTTAAAAATTCAGGGATGGGGGGCAAATTTTATTAAAAGAAATTCCTACCAGCTTATCTGTCAGTCTGTGTCTCAGCTCCTGTCACCACAGAACAGTGATTGATCTGTGTGACAGGAGCTGAGAGACAGAGAGAGGGAAACCTGTTATTTACAAACATTATTAAGAATTCACATTGTTACTGGATGTAACTATGTGAATTCTTTACTTCCTTTGCTCTGATTGGCTCAGAGGAGCGCTGGCTCCTCTTCACCAAACAGCACGGCTTGTAAGCCGTCGGGGACGAGCGCGCACCGCGTGCACCACGCGACCATGCGCGCGCACACGCGGAAGTGCGCCTGGACGTGCATCCCCGTCCAGTTAGGCTTTAGCTGCCGCTGCCTGGACGAGCTTGCTCGTCCATTTAGGCTGAACCGGTTAAAGTAAAGTTGAGTAAAAAAATAAATAAATAAATGTAATAACGGGGGCTGGGGGACCACTACTACCAGGAATAAGGTAGGTGGGGGGGTGCACTAAACCACCAGTGAGCACTTACTGTGAGTTGTAGGTACTAGACCTAGACCAGCGGGAAATATAGTGGAAGGGGGGGGTGCATTACACAACCATAGATATACAGGATCTTCTCAAAAAATTAGCATATTGTGATAAAGTTCATTATTTTCTGTAATGTACTGATAAACATAAGACTTTCATATATTTTAGATTCATTACACTACAACTGAAGTAGTTCAAGCCTTTTATTGTTTTAATATTGATGATTTTGGCATACAGCTCATGAAAACTCAAAATTCCTATCTCAAAAAATTAGCATATTTCATCCGACCAATAAAAGAAAAGTGTTTTTTTTTTTTTAAAAGCCAACCTTCAAATAATTATGTTCAGTTATGCACTCAATACTTGGTCGGGAATCCTTTTGCAGAAATGACTGCTTCAATGCGGCGTGGCATGGAGGCAATCAGCCTGTGGCACTGCTCAGGTGTTATGGAGGCCCAGGATGCTTTGATAGCGGCCTTAAGCTCATCCAGAGTGTTGGGTCTTGCGTCTCTCAACTTTCTCTTCACAATATCCCACAGATTCTCTGTGGGGTTCAGGTCAGGAGAGTTGGCGGGCCAATTGAGCACAGTAATACCATGGTCAGTAAACCATTTACCAGTGGTTTTGGCACTGTGAGCAGGTGCCAGGTCGTGCTGAAAAATGAAATCTTCATGTCCATAAAGCTTTTGGACCGCGTCACACCGATGGGCGTAAATGCTGCAGAAGCCCCAGGACCGCCTAATGCCAATTGGCGTACGGTCCTAGGGGGCTGTTTTGCGCTCCGCTTTCAGTCTCCCAGCAGCGATCGCCGCTCGGAGACTGTTACGTGGCGTAACTGCGTCTATTGGAATGGTACAGCGCTGCGATCTAAGGCAGTGTTGTACAGGGGGACAGCCGTGTCCCCCTGGGACACAGAAGCACGATCGGCTCTCATAGGCTGAAGCCTATGGCAGCCGATTGCTGTGATTGGCTGGCTGGGGGGAGTGAGAGTTTTTGTAAAATATATAAATATTAAAATTTATTAGAAAATAATTGAGTGATAGGCATGAGTAACCCAGGGTTTTATTAGAAAATAATTACATACATATTTATAAAAAAAAATAAACATCTGGGGGGCGATCTGCTCTCGGTTGGTGGAGAGAAAGCGGGGGAATCATTTGTGTGCTATGTTGTGCGCCCCGGCAGCGAGGCCTTAAAGCTGCAGTGGGCCTTTTTAAGAAAAAAGGCCTGGTCAGCAGCTCGCCTATCAGCACGTATACAGGAAGTACTTACTGTATATGCGCTGCTATGAGAGCTGCTCTCCTGTCACAGCGGGTCACTCTGATCTGAGGTCTTTGTAGTGACGGCATCACATAAAAGGGGCCACGGACTGTTATAAAGGAAGTAGCCACCGAGAAGGTAAGACGATCAGTGGGCGCAGGGAGGGAGGCTGGGGGGACCTATCTGGCAACCTGCACTGGGGAAACTAAACTGGCTACCTAAACTGGACCTGGGCACAACTATACTGGCTACCTATACTGGGCTTT